>NC_088373.1:26242729-26267729 GCF_034508935.2 Berghia stephanieae | reverse complement strand
CACTACTGACTAATGGGTGCCATCGCCTCTTAGTCAGTACTAAATAAGAGGTGCCACCGGAAATTGATCAGTACTGACGTCAGTGCTGACAAAGACCTTTTCGAACTTATTCCTCACTACTGGATTATTTCATTAGTAATAAAATTATATAAAAAATTCCCAGGCAAACTTATCCCATGACTGTTAGTTACACTTAGACACATTTGATTTAAGTTTAACGCGTGGGGCAACGGAATCACTCCCGTTGTTTTATGACGCCATAAGATTCTTGTTATTTTATGTTGTCCATTTTATTTATGTATTAGTTTGTTGTTTCTTTTTGTTTGTTTTTTTTTTTTGTTTTGTTTTTTGTTTTACGGGGGGGGGGGGGGGGGGTGTTGACCTATTGACCTTATAATTCGTTTAAATTAATTTGAGTTAATACCCTTATGCTCTGTGAGCTCTCCTCGTTTATAAGAATAAAAGGAGGCTACTAGAGATCACTTCAGTTTGTTGTGTTCCCTCCAAAAGAGAAGCAGTGTCTAGTGTCTTTCTTCATTTTTTATATGTAAAACACCATCGAACTTAAACATGGCCTCAACAGGTTATGGGCCCAGGTACCGACTATATTTCGACGGTGACGAAAGAAAATTCGACCTTTGGGAGGTAAAGTTTATGGGTTACCTGAGACTTCAAAAATTACACGAAACCATTACCGCCAAAGATGACGTGAATATAGATTTTAACAAAAACGCAGAAATTTTCGCTGAACACTGAGAACATTAGTGAAAATTCCAAATCAAACTCAATTTTGGCTTTTGAAAAGCTTCAAATTAGAACACCTACTACAAATTCAAAGAAAGAAAAGAAATATGAATCCCATCCACGTTGGTGTAGCGTATGTCGTAGTCCTACACATGATACAAATTTTGTCGTAAAAATAAACCAAAATCTACACATCAACAACGTTGGTGCAGGTATTGTAAATCGTCATCACATGATACCGAGTTTTGCCGAAGCCATGCAAAATCGATGAGGGACCGGGACACCCAAAATGACACAGTGTGTGGACATTCATTTTCATTCAGAATATCTGAATATGTAAATTGTGAAGGTGCTGATGCACAAATAAATTCTCTCTTAGTGGATAGCGGGGCATCATCACATATCACCGACAAATCAAAATTTTTTCAATTCTCAGAAAAATTCAACCCTACGCAAAAGCATACTATCGAATTTGCAGATGGTAGTCGAGCTGACAACCTCGTAGAAAATATCGGTGATGCCAGCATTCTTATCACAGATATAAACGGAACAACGCATAAAGTCGCACTACGAAATGCCTCTACATTCCATCGTTCAAACAGGACATTTTCTCAGTGAAAGCAGCAACGCAACACAACAGGAAAAGCTCCTCAAATATCTCCATAAAAGGGACCGAGTTCCCAATAACACACGTCGGGAATCTTTACTTCCTAAAATCAATAACCTCTAGTGACAAAAATACTCAATCGTCCACACGTACCCTTAGTGATTGGCACAACACACTAGGTCACTGCAACGTTCGAGATTTACTTTCGCTACAGAATGTCGTTGACGGTATGAAAATTTCAGATACCAATGCATACAAGGAATTCGAGTGTGAGACCTGTATTCTTGGAAAAATGACAAATCAAGTGAACAAAAATCGTAGACAAAAAGCAAATGAGCCTTTAGCTTTGGTTCACCTGGACCTTGCGGGACCTATAGACCTGATTGGATATGATAATTTTCGATACGCTCTTGTTTGTGTAGATGACTTTACTGGTCTTTCTTGTGTTTATTTATTGAAAAACAAGGCCGACGCAATTACTGGATTTAAAGCGTTCTTAAGTGACATGTCACCTTATGGGCGTGTAATATCTATTCGTTCTGATCAAGGAGGCGAATTCGAGTCCAAGGCATTTGACGCATAGTAGGGGGAATTAGGCTAAAACCGTGCAAATTCGGGTTGAAAGCATGAAAATTTGCATACAGGTTGCTAAGACCCATAGAAAAAACATCTGATATAGAACCACTCTGGCAATCAATTATAACGTATCGGTTTAAGGCCTTAGATTTTACCTATTACAGCTATATTAAACAAGGGAAATAACTGCGTAAAAATATATATTTTCTTCATATTCCTTGTATTACAGAAAATTAGGCTAAAACCGTGCACATTGGGGTTTTAATCCTGAAAATTGGCATATAGGTAGCTATGACCCGTATCAATAACACCTGATATAGAACCACTCTGGCAATTTATCATAACAGTGCGTTTTTAGCACTTTTATTTTTTCCTATATAGCATTACTTATCCGAGGAAATAACCACGACAATACAATGTGCGTTCTAAAACTTTAAATACACCGGTAACCATTTACGGTAGCTAACTGATGGTTATTTCGTGTTGTAACTAGTAGATAAAAGCGGGAGAGTTGGGAGAGGAGTGAGTGGGAGCGACGGAGAGAGAGAGAGAGAGAGAGAGCGAGAGAGAGAGAGAGAGAGAGAGTTTTACTCATTACTGTATTGACCTAAGACCCCCCCCCCCCCTCCCACACACACACACACCCCGCATCTACATAAGTCCGTGCAAGGCAAACCGGACCTTAAACACTTGCATCGGGTGCCGATAAATTCTCTCTTACATGAACATTTGATGAGTTTTTGGGACGCTTTTGACAATACTGGAAATAAGCTCCACAGTGGTTCATGTCGATCGACACATTTGTTGCAGGGTTCTCTTCTATAAAAGATATATTGTAAGCAAAAGCTCGATTTCTTTCAAGAACTGTGACATCATGATTATCATCAGCAGTGACATCTATTAAAGCTTGTTTTTTTTTAAGTATCGTGCATAACAAATTTTATGGGATAGGGCGGTCGTGTGCTTCCTGAGCGACTAAATCTCCTCCGGCAATAAATGACAACATATCAGAATCTTTTATAGATAACGCTATTTCACGAATATTTTCTTCCATATCTGTTGTCATTACAGAATGGAGTACTCCCGATTCCATGTTTTTTTTTTAAAGCACGTTTGTTTATTATAGTCAATCTCTTATTTTGAACGTTGTCTCATTATTCTCGTGGGTTGCTAAATATATTCATTCGGTGACTCCTCCAAGTCAAATGACGAAATTTGGAATTCTTGTAGAGCAATTCTTTTAGATTTCTTTAATTCTAATCGCCTAATTTTGTTGGCATTAAATTTTACACGACAATACTTATGCCACTTATTATCATTTTGTTTTAAACTTTCAATAATCTTATTTAGAGGGACATTATAAACGGTCTGTGTTATCTTGTTGGCATATCAAACACTTGTCCCAGTCTCTGGGAGCAGTTATTTTTGCTATTGTATGTGTATCTGAAATCATGCAAACGCATTACTTTATTAGGCATATGCAGTATTCTTTCATAACTCCTCTCTCTCTCTCTCTCTCTCTCTCTCTCTCTCTCCTCTCTCTCTCTCTCTCTCTCTCTCTCTCTCTCTCTCTCTCTCTCTCTCTCTCTCTCCTCTTTCTTTCGTTCTTTCTGTTAAAGACACATCATCAGCAGGCAAAATGTGTGCAGTGCCTTACAGAAGGACACAACAGTACAAATAGAACATTCTCCCATTGTCCCTTTGAGGTAAATAACGTAAAGTAAATAACTTGCAACAATACAGCATCATAGTGGTTGATGATGATGATAATGATGATAATTATAGCAATGTAAATGGTATGCTGACTCTTTACTGTCATCAAGTTTGACTGAAATAGGTTTTAACTCACGTAAAATGATTATAGCAATATTTTTGGAAAGAAAAGAAAACAGGAGGAGGGGAGAAGGAGCACTGTCCTTTGTCAACACCGGTTATCGGTATTTATTGAGCTGTGTTCTGCTAGTCTGTTTTGTCTACCCCTCTGCTCGTCTTCCCGTCTGCCCATCCGTTTTAGAGCAATTGATTATACTTATTAAATCAGATGCAGAAAAAAAAATCCCATATTATTATAGAATATTGCTCGCTAGACGTCCTTTAAAACAAGTGAAATCAATAATATTTATGATTAAATAATTTGTATGGTTCGTGAATCGAAAGTAAAGGGAAAGGAAAACATCCGCTTCGACGCTAAAAATAGTCACCAATGGGAATCCAAAGGATGACGTAAAACAACCTTTGGTCGGCTTGCCTCGAATGTTTACACAATAAAAATGATAGAAATTATTGTCGTCCATTTCAAAATTTTCTAATTTTAAAAACCTTGTATCTCAACTAATACTGATCTCTCAGAGTGGTTCTATATCATAAATTATAGGGTTTTTCATATTCTACAACATATGTATTTTTCATGCTTTCAACCTTGTTTGCACAATTCAAGGGTTTTTTGGACCTAATTCCCCCTACTAGCATTATGTTTTGAAAATAAGATAGCGCATGAAAGAAGTGCTCCTCACAGCCCGCACCAAAATGGGACAGCTGAGCGTCAGTGGAGAACTTTGTTTGAAATGAGCAGGTGTTTACTTATTAGCTCCAAATTGCCTAAGATGATGTGGCCATATGCTTTGATGTGTTCTTCCTTTATTAGAAATCGATGTTATAATGCCAGACTGTCAGGGACTCCTCTTGAAGCTATGACTGACAAAAAACCAAACCTGATGAAAATGCACATTTTTGGCAAAACCTGCTTTGCAATGGTTCAAAATCCCAAAAAGCTGTCAGACCGTGCTGAGAGAGGAATCTTTGTCGGTTACGATAAACATAGTCCTGCATACCTAGTTTATTTTCCTCAGACTAAAATTGTAAAAAGAGTAAGAAATGTGAAATTCACAAACAATGGTGAAACTAAAAATTTGTATGACGAGCAAAACATTGGTGACAACAGTTTTGACGAGGAACAAGATTCTGTTTATCTCAGACATGAACAGAGTGTTGATCCAAATCAAAATGAGTCTGATTCTAATAATGATAATCACGAGTCTTTGCCTATTGTTTCGGACAATGACAAAACCAATGAAACAAGTGAATTACCAAATTTCAATACCAAAAGCACTAGACAAAGAACTAAACCAAAATACTTGGATGATTATGTGACTGGTAATGAGTTTGATGATAAATGTGAAACCATGCAGTATGCTATACACTATTGTTATGCTCTTTCCTCTTCCAAAGTACCCATTTCTTATCCTGAGGCTTTAACAAGTCCAGACGCTCAAAAATGGCAGAAAGCCATGAAAGAAGAAATAGTAGCACTTGAAGACAGTAACACATTCCAGTTAGTCCCACTTCCTGAAAACAGGAAGACAGTTGGAGGAAAATGGGTTTATACTATATTATCAAAACTGATAAAGATGATAACAATGTCTATAAGGCAAGATATGTGGCAAAAGGATATAGCCAGATTAAAGGTGTAGATTATCATGACACATTCTCCCCTACTGCTAACATGACTTCTGTTAGAATAGTATTGCAACTTGCAGCACAAAATGACCTTATGTTACATTAGATGGATGTTAAAACGGCCTACTTAAATGCCCCAATTGATTGTGACATTTACTTAGATCAACCAGAAGGTTTTGAAATTGAAAGTAAAGATGGTAAGAAACTTGTATGAAAATTAAACAAGTCTCTTTACGGTGTAAAACAATCAGGGAGAAATTGGAACAACTTGTTGCACACATTTTTGATTGAAAACAATTTTTTCCAAAATCTATCTGATAATTGTGTTTATACTATGTCTAATGAAACTGACACTGTTATTATCATAGTGTGGGTAGATGATCTCCTCATTGCTGCTAGCAATGAAAATGTTTTAAATAAGACAAAGAAAGTTCTAACTGACAGGTTTAGAATGAAAGACTTAGGAAAACTGTGTTACTTTCTGGGTATTCATTTTGAGCAAACAAGCCATTCTATAAAGATGAATCAGAAAAGGTATATTCAGAAAATCCTTGAAAGATTTGACATGATTAACTGTAAACCAAGAAAAACCCCATGTGAACCTAAGTTTGACTGTACAACTGATAATGATTTAGTAGATCAAAGAAGGTATAGAGAAGCTGTAGGTAGCCTAATCTATGTTATGATTTGTACAAGACCAGACATTTGTTGGATTGTCACTAAGTTATCACAATATTTATCCAAACCCTTAACCAATCACTGGACAGCAGTGAAACATGTGTTCAGGTACTTGAAGAGAAATATTGATAGCGAGCTTGTATACACAAAGAGTTCTAATGGACTATCCCTGACTGGTTATAGTGATTCTGATTGGGCTTCTAATATTGATGACAGAAGAAGTACTTCTGGGTATTGTTTTAGTTTATCACAAAACGGACCTATGATATCCTGGAAATCTAGAAAACAACAAAGTGTAGCTCTGTCTTCATGTGAAGCAGAATATGTTGCTCTAGCTTCAGCAATTCAGGAAAGTCTATATCTCAAGCGATTGATCAGTAATATTGACATTAATTTTCAACCAGGTCCAACTTTGATTTATGAAGACAATCAAGGAGCAATTGCTCTAGCAAATAACCCTGTAAATGGACAGAGATCAAAACATATTGATATCAGATTTCACTTTATTCGCTCAGAACTGAAGAAGGGACAAATTGCTTTACAATACTGTCCTACTACTGAAATGTTGGCTGATATTATGACCAAACCATCCACCAAATCTCAGTTAGAAAAATTCAATACTTTGATTTTTGGTTGAATTTACAAGTAATTGATATTTGAAGAATTTTGGATAATATTTCTTGTTTAGTTCAAGTTGATATTAGTACTATATCAATCAATGTTTATAAATGATTTCACTTAACAGTTTGATAAGAACTTCTTAATGCACTACTTTATTATTCTTTCCTTTACTTCATTAGGAAATATGACCATTTTGAAATGAAAAGTAAAATATTTTTGATTAATTCTACATTATCTCACATTATTGTTGGTGCTTGGTGCATACCAAAGCCTTATAATTTAAAAAAAATATCATATATCAATTATTGATATTGGGGTGTACTAAGAATCCTCCAAATGATATTTTTGCTATTAGTATTGATATGCAGCTACAGTCAAAAGACATGACTGCATTGTATGTAATCCATTTCATTTCATTTCATTTTTGTTATTATTCTTTTAGAGATAAGATGTTAGAATTATTTCGATCAAGTGGGGGTGTTGACCTATTGACCTTATAATTCGTTTAAATTAATTTGAGTTAATTCCCTTATGCTCTGTGAGCTCTCCTCGTTTATAAGAATAAAAGGAGGCTACTAGAGACCACTTCAGTTTGTTGTGTTCCCTCCAAAAAGAGACGCAGTGTCAGTGTCTTTCTTCATTTTTTATATGTAAACCACCATCGAACTTAAACATGGCCTCAACAGGGGGTTTGTTTTGTTTTATGTTTTTTTTAGTTGTTTTTTTTAGTTTTTAGTTTGTTTTGTCTTGTTTGCTTTTGTTCGCTCATTCAGCCCACGCCAGCTTGTTGCTGGTTTCAGTTCTAAATTCATAATCAAAACCGTCATGACCCAAGAAGGGGCCGATTTATTTTTTTATGACATTTTTGTAAATTATTCTAACAATGGTATTGGCATGTCTAGACAATTTCCCACAATGTTTAGTTTTGTTATCAGGGAAGAAAACTGAATGGACCAATTGTCAGTTTAGCATTGGTATACCTCGTCTACAAGATAAGATGCAGTAATCCTCGGGGTGTACGATTTTGAAGAGCTTTTCGTGTTGTTCTGAATCAAAAGCTTTGGAATAATCAATGAAACATACTCGTAGATAAAGTGATTTTTGTTTTTCGATTTCACTTGTATTGTTGTATTTAAGGGGCGGTTTGGGTCTTTTCTAAAAAAATATGTAATTACCAATATTGGGCTGTTTTAATCATTCTGTATCGTCAGTATAGGTTAAAATACAACATTTATGGTGAAAATTTTTAATTATCTCTGTTTATACCCATTTTGCGACATAATTTTGGGGTCTGACATCAAAAAATATAACAATCTCGTGGCAAACGTTCCACAAAAACCAACGAAGGAATGACCTCCATATTCTTTCCTCTTGTCAACAGTGTACCATAGTGTATCACTCACAGTAAAGGTTGTTCACAATTATCTTATTAAATTTTATTTTATTAAGAACTGAATTCATCTCACTCCAGTTATATTTCGGTAGGCTTAGATAAACTTTACCTTCTAATATTAGATCGTCTTTCCTTTTATAGCCTTCCCTCGAATTAATTTCTAATTAGTGAATACTTTTCGTTCTACATTCTGTCACGTAGCCATTTATTATAAAAGCTGATAGGTCTAACATTCTACACTCACTTCTCTTCACAATCTATGCCGGACGGCCAGTCGCTCTAATCCCTATATATACTGGAAGATTTTTATCTTTTGGGACTTTGTAGATATTATATCTACACCATTAAGACGCCGGAGCTTTTAACTTTGATTGTATAATCTTCAAGGATCAAACCCGAGCCCGCTGTCAAAGATTTACACAATAACCCCTTACCAATTGCCTGGAAGTGGAATTTTACGAGCCCGAGCCTATTATCAGACGAATATATCATCCAAGCCTGTCAACTGCCTGGAAACGTAAACTTACGAACCTGACATATTATCATAAGTTACGTAATATATTCACATCTCTATTTGTAACTGCCACGATCACTGTTTATCTTTTTTAATTAAATTTCATCATTATTTTTATTTCATTGTAAACAAATCGTTAATTGTTTTTCATTTATAGTAACTAGTAAATTCTGGGGCCTCATTCTACATATATCTTTATGCATAGTCGAGTAGCTCTTTACTCACTTGAGACCATGACAATCACCATAGAGAGATTTTACGACTTTAGCTTATATAAAAGACAATCTATTAGTATTGAAAGTGTACAGAGGAGAGCTACCAAAAAGATGTATGCAATACAGTATTTATCTTATAAGGAAAGGTTAGAATTTCTTGACTTACCAAGTTTGAAATATAGAAGAATTCGTGTGGATTTCATTCATGTTTATAGATTGGTACATGGTCTTTATTTCATATTCTAATATTACTTTTACTAAAGGGGACAAGTAAAAATTTTTTGTCTCCAGATGCAAAACAAACCTAAGACAAAACTGATTCGGTATTCGTATTGTCCAGAATGGAACAATTGGAAATTTGAAACAAAGAATGCAAAATCTATGGATTATTCCAAGGTGTTAGTAGGCAGGGAATTATATGATGGGAGATTTATATATATGATGAATAATACTTGTTTGCACTGCTGTTGACGTGGCTTTCAATCTTGTATGTATATGATATTAAGAATTATTACCTTATTATAAGCGTGCGTGTGTGTGTGTGTGTGTGTGTGTGTGTGTGTGTGTGTTTTGCATGTCACAGTTAAAGTCATGTGTACACTATATTTACACAAGGACATTTAAGTTGAAATCCTATCTTTACCAATGTATCATTATTGTAATCTTTAATCAATAGATTTATGGCGCATTCAAGGGATTTGATCCTAAGTTTTGTTATGTTGTCTTTCTATACCGCCTGCAGCAAAATGGTCACATCTGTTACCGACACATTATACATTCTCTCTTATTCAGATATATTTTGTACATCACAATGATCTATGTTTAATCAATTCTGGGCCCGTTCTAATGAACGCGGACTAGCGCTTAGTCCCGGACTATCTCTGACTTTAGTAAATGACTAGAAAAAATCGGATTTAATGTGAGCTGACTAAGCTAGTCCCAGACTAAAATCACGTCACCTTCGGACTAAGTTTGGCCAAGATTTAGTCACTTGCTCGAGTCGGACTTGATCGTTTAGTCTCTGACTAGTAACTAAGAAACGGCGTCAACAAAGTCAACAAAGATGGCGGCCAATGTTAGACGACTCGGTTCGCGAGAAAAAAATACATAGAAAAAGAATTATAACGACAAAAGTAATCTGTTGATATTTGTCAATGCTAAAGGAAACGGTTTAAAGGTCGCAGATCGTCGAAAGCACACATTTTTGTCCGGGAAACTAATAAATCTGATGAAGTTGAGTGACTCAGTGAGTCTGAGTCTGAGATTTCAGCTTCGCTTGGTTCGAAGTTTAGATTTAGATATTTAGAGAATAACAAACACACAACTAGACCTAGCTTATTTTTTAATATGAAAATTATGTTGTTTAGCTAAAACACCCCTACCCCCTTTTATTTTCTTTATTTTTGTGCCAAGCAAAGCAATGCGAAGTTACTCTCGATCACATGAGGTGATTCGTATGACGATGACTATGACACTGTCATTGACAGTACTGCCAAAACAACTGTCAACACATGAAAATGGCGGCAGCTGTGCTGTTTCAAATTCGTCAGAGAACACTGATTCAACGGGAGAGGGTGTTTCGGGTCAGACTTAATCCCATCGATTCGTTTAACGACGATGAAATATACGAACATTTCCGTTTTCATCGTGAACACATTTTTATAATTTGTGATCTTGTAAAAGACGACCTTGATTGTCTTCTCTGGAGGAAAGGTTAGTATCTGTATTCATTTTAATTTTAATTCTAATCTCATACTAGACTAATCTTTAAAGAGAAGTTTTCTTATATTCTCATGCATCCAACCCAAAATCGGTGCCAAGACTTCTTCTTCTTCTCCTTCATCTTCACACCTCCTCGTCCTTCTTCATCAACATCATCATGTTCATCTTCTTCTCCCACTTCTTCCTCCTCCTCTTCTTCTTCTCAACTGAACTAGTCAAACTAAGTGTTAGTGTTGGTAGATTTCTCTAATCATCACACACAAACCACTATGACTGTTACTGGTATGACATGGAATGGAAATTTTTTCACCGCTCTCTGGCACTATTGAATTTTGCATTCCCTTAACCAATTTTCGAGCTCTTGTCGGAGATTATTTTCACTGTAATTGTAATATTTTTGAAAGGGAACATTTTTCATTAGCAAAACCAGTTTAGAATTGAAGAAAAAAAATTGTTCAGTTGGACTGACAAATTGCTGAGGAGAATCAATCTTTAAAATAGGATTTTTCACTCGAGGCGATGGGGCAGCGTGGCTCAGCAGTATGGTCTTTGCTTTGTACCCAAAAGGTAATTAGTTTGATCACCCGTTGTACTGTGCGGCCTTGAGCAATCCATCTCGTCCTAGTTCCATTTGCGGCACTGCACTGCGGCTGATGTCTGGGTTATTCCAGTGTTCCCTTGGAATAGACCCTAAAGACAGACAAATTTCCCCATTGGATGAAAAAAGGGAATGTTATCTTTATATGCATATATGCTGGTCTGACATCCGAATGCAATATGGGCCTCGTTTCTTCTTCTTCTTCGTTCCCATCACGTCACATGGTCAGTCCGGTCTGGTGAATGAAGCCCACAGTGGTCCTGAGGTCGTCCTCACTGCCGTACAGCTTATTTGTGTATGGGGTTGGGTCAGGCCAGGGGCCTCGTTTAACATTGTTGCACTGGACATTATTTTGTGTAATTTTTTGAGATTTTCATTATAACAATGAGCTCATGATGTATTGGGTTATCAGACCTGCAAATTAGTGCACGTTGCCTTAAGGCTTAAGGAAAATTGGTTTATTTCATCCCAGCTTAAATGATGAGATTTACCGTTATAATATTATAATAGATGCGAGAGTAAAATACAAACTATGACACTATTTCAATACGAAGCAGAAATCAGAGCCATTCGAAACATTACAAGAAATACAAACAAAAAAAGAAAAGAAAAATATCGGATCGGAAGGTCCTGGGTTCGAGCCTCGTGCTCGGCGCATAGTTGAGTCCTTGGAAAAGACTCTTTACTCACATTCTCTCACCGTACTCAGGTGTAAAATGAGTACCTGGCCGTTAACAGTGTTGTCTTTGTCCGAAAAATTGTAATATCGCCTGACAGGCGTCATGTCCCGTCCTACATGTTAAATGTTGCTGTTGACCAGGGAACTGTTGTAAAGCGCTTTGAGCACATTTAATGGATATTGCGCTATATAAAGCTCAATTTAATTTAGTATGAATCAAGTAAAAATCCTCTCTTGCAGTTATACCAAAGCTGTTAAAAAATCGTAATATGTTGTTTCAAAACTTGTGTCGTGTTTTTAAAATTTCACTTCAAATACACATTACAAAGATGTTGTCGACGGTCAATTTAAATAAAATATTTCACTGGATAGACTTTAAAAAGTGAAAGTAATACATTCGAGTACAGTTTCCTTGAACTTGAACTCATTCGAATATCCCAAATTTTTTCATTATTATTTTTAGTTGTCATTCCATTCCTTACTTGAACTAATTTTACCTAGCCAATGTAAAAAAGGATTTGATTAATTCAAGGTTTTATTTTAATGCGCCCTGTTATTTCGACCACCGAAAATTTACTGTTACATTGACAGTTACGTTTGTGTACAATATGATACACATGCATACACACAGGCACTCACACACTCCATTGTCATTTCGCATAATTGACACCTCTCTTACTTATTCTTATCACTTCGCCATTCATTCTAATTTCAATGCCACATGCCATGATTTGCTACTAGTTGGCTACGTCATTAAATGAATGATGTGATACAGGAACCTTCTCCCAATAAAGTAAATAATAATTATAAATTTCCCTTTAATAGTCCTCATGCGGAAATTTGTCTTAGGGTTTATTCAATGGGAATACTGGAATAACTCCGGTGTCACCCGCAGCACAGCGCTGCAAATTGAGCTAGGGAGAGGTGGCTTGTTGATGGCCACATGCCATGGTGTATATTCGAACTAGGTATCTTTTGGGTACGAAGCAAAGACCATACTGGTGAGGCACAAGCGTCAAGTACAATGACATTTTTAAAAAAATTATTAAAATTTAGCTTTACATAGCGCAATATCCACTAAATGTGCTCAAAGCGCTTTACAAGGGGACACTGGTCAACAGCAACATTTAACATGTAGGACGAGACAAGCGCCTGTTAGGCGATATTACAATTTTTCGGACAAAGGCACCTCTGCTAACAGCCAGGTACTCATTTTACACATGAGTAAAGTGAGAGAATGTGAGTAAAGAGCCTTTTCCAAGGACTCAACTATGTGCCGAGCGCGAGGCTCGAACCCAGGACCTTCCGATCCGAAAGCGAGTGTCATACCACTAGACCACATCTGCACAAAGACATCATGCTGAAAGTAATCGCATCAAATAGTTCTTCCTTCACTCCTTCAGAGCTGCAAGGCTGGTGTAGCGGGAGTTAATCTATGTTTCTTTAGTGTGAAACAGACAATAGTAATTGCTTGCTACCCCTTGGATAGGACACAGGTTTATTGTAAAGAACTTTCCACCAGATCTAACAAATACAGATTACCCGCCCCATCATTCCTGGGTGGTCAGTGGGGTCAAATAAAAATCTCTACTTTGCCCTTAGCATGTAAAGCGAATACCCTAATAATTGAGCTAGAGGGACCAACTTCGCATCAAAGACCTGTTTAAATATCTTTAAATATTTGAAATGAAAAAAAAAATAATTTAATGAATAGCAGTCCTTCAGAGGCATGAAGCCCAAGGAGCCAGGGTTTATCCCGGTTTCTATGGCATGAAACAGACAATAACAATTGCTTGCTACCCTTTGAATAGGAAGGTAGTCTATCACAAAGTACTTTCATGAGATCTGACAGACTTAGCTACAGAATCACAACCCCTCCGACTATCACTATCTCCCCCCCCCCCCCCCCCCCCCCCCCCCCTTCCTACCACTTACATTACATCAGAAAAAGGGGCAAGTTGGAACAATGCAATGGTTTATTCCTCTGTTCCCCTCTCCTCTGCCTCCATCCATTCTAACCCCACTACTGGCAGTCACTACCACTACTAAATGCTCTTCAAAACTTGTAATAGTAAAGCACCATCCCAGTGATAAGAAAAGACATCATCAGGCTTCACATAAAAGCTCATTACCCAATCAGTTTTCATCAGGCACAGTTACTCAATCAGTCAGTTGTCACACATCATTCGCTTTATTAGACATAGGACTATCAACATATTGATCAGTCAGTCACTTGCCTCCCACCCACTAGCCTTTTGTTGAGTCGTCATGGTATGTTACACAAAGTACATGGTTGTTAAAAGGTCACCCAATGACTATTACTCCCCCACCCTCATCCCATCTCCATTCCCTGACGCCTGGGTTATTCCATTCTTCCCTTGGAACAGACCCTGAGACACATTTCTCCTATGGGATGAATAAAAGGAATTTTATTATTTTATAAGAGGCCATTGTGCGCGAGCTGTACTGTACGTAAGTTGACTACACTTCCTGATTTAGATTTTATTGCAGGTTTTATTATATGCAAAATTTTCCTTCTCCCATTTTTAGGTCGTCTCTGATGCAATTTTATAAGTTACAAACTTGGTTCCTAAGTGGCCTGGTTCAGTGCATGATGCAATTTTTTTAGGAAATCTGGGCTATTCTTTGCATTTGAGGATCCACATCGCAGGGCTTTGGATGGTGTGATCCTTGGAGACAGTCGTTATATGTTAAGAAATTGGCTAATGACCCCAATACCAAAACCCCCAAAATAGACGAGAAGAGGCATTTAACACCGCCCATCGTATCACAAAATGCACAATGTAAGGTAAGTTTTACAAGTCATATAATCCCACCCTCCAGGAAACAATAACATTTTGATAATTTTTGAAATTTAATATTTCAGGTTTATTTTTATATCCACTTTAACAATACAATTTGCAAATGATCAATGAAAATAAAAGAAAATTAACCCAAAAAATAGTTGTAATCATACTGTCATTGCCATGCTAGTATAAACATTACATTTTTTTTTTTTTTGAAGAACTCAGATTAACCATTATAATTCTTTCCCTTCTAATTCTACTTAAATGACTGAGAAAAAAAAAAAAACAAAAAAAAAAAACAAATAAAGAGAAAGAGAGAGAGAGAGAGAGAGAGAGAGAGAGAGAGAGAGAGAGAGAGAGAGAGAGAGAGAGAGGTCCATTTAATTTTAATTGGTTTTAAGTGTACATGTACAAGTACAAGCAATTATTGTCATTTCAACAGAGTCATTGGAGTGGTTAAAAGAAGATGGAATTGTCTCCATGACGAGCTAAGAATGACGCCTGACAGAGCCTGCAAGGTTATTTATGTGTTTTTGGCTCCACAACTTTGCTGTTGATGCTGGCCTACCCATGGAAGAAAACAACCGTAATGATGATGATGACAGCAATCATAACTTTTCTCCTATTGGGACTCAGGAAGGAGCATCTGAACAGAACGTCTTGCTGCTGACAAGGCAGCCAGGCTGACTTTGATTAATAGAGCTTTTAGAAATATCGTTGAACCTCTCTAATCAGGAAATAAATATAATCATTTATGTAGTACATCGCTCTGCAAGTATACTGTGTGCAGTATTCTTATTGTGATGAGCTACATAAATGTCACGCTGTTTTAATTATTGTTCCAGCTGGTCATATGGAAACAAATTTCTATTTATATAACTACAAGTCGCCTATCAGGCATCTAGTACTCTTTGACTATCCCATTTTACTCCTTTTTACTGGCGCTGATGTGTTGCAAGTGCTGTAAAACCCTTAAAAACAAAAACAAACCTGTTTTGCAGGAAGTATTAAAGTGCATTCACTGTAATTTTTTCTGGAATGGGTCTGATATAAATTGGAAAACTGAACAAGAATTCTCATGCCTGAGTCGGTTATCAAACAGAAAACAAAGGGGCATTAAAATTTTCTTTTTTTAAGGTCATCAAAATCCTGAGTTGAGCAATCAAATTTTAACTGCCCTATTGTCATAAGACAATTACATATTGTAAGACCTTTTGTATAAATCATTATACCAGCCGCTTAGCCAAAGCCCAGGATAGTCCCAAGTCACATTTGTGATAAGGGTCTTAAATCGCCATGCCACTGTACAAGTTTGTGACAATAGGCCAAAATAACAATCTGTATATATTCCAGAGGATTTGTTCTACCAATAACATAAGGAACAATGGAGTGATTGTAGTAAAAAAAGGCCTTAAACACTGCATGCATGCGATTTTAAGTAAATTTTAACAAAAACATATCAGCTCTATCAAAAGTACAGATTGAGATAAATACAGGACTAAAACCCCTCTAAATAACAATTAGAAAATCTCAAAAGAAAATCTCATTAGAAAAAAATGGTTTAAGGCAATTCATAAGACAGGTTTTAACTGCGATTTTCTAAGATACTATGAGGCTAATTTTTTCTACACTATGGACAAATGTATTGCAACATGTCTCCATGGATTGCTTTAAACCATTTTTAAAATTGACTCAAAATACATGTGATTGAATTAATATTCAAATTCAAGACATTAGAAACCAATTGGGTCACGGATAGAAACTAAATGATGATGTCATTTGTGAACGCTCCCAGCTGTGATTTTCATACATGAATTAATTTCCTATAACTGTCATCTGCATTTTTTGCGGCCGCAAATCAGGGCGATCCGCAAATTTCCCAAAATTGGCAAATCGTGGCAAATTTTGGGAAAATTGGCAAATCGCGTGGCAAATATTGGGAAAAAAAAAGAAGCGAAAACAAAATAACGAAAAAGAAAGTGCGAAACTTGAGAAATGTTGCAGCTTTGCCAGGGCCCAAACCAAGGGAAGCTACTCTCTACGGATAATGATCTCATGCTCGCAGTGTATCTGCATACACTGCAATTCCAAATTTTTGTGATATTCCTCAGCATGAGTTCACGAGGTATATTGAGAAATTGGGGCCCAGTGCTGTGAAAGAGTCTGATACTGGAATTATAGATCTGACCCTATTTTGGAAGTCTGTGGCAGATTATGTTCTAGCTCTCGCTGCATTAGCGTCCCGATATGCCTTCTCAACATGCTCGTCAGCTGATGCTGAGCGAAGTTTTTCTCTTTACAATCTTATCTTGTCTTCCAGAAGGCGTAGACTCACAGAAAACAACATCAAAGGACTAGTTTTCCTTTACTACAATAAGTTTATCGATGCCTCTTTTTTTGAGTAGTAAAAGAAAACTAGGCCTTTGATGAGTCTGACTGAAAGTGTACGTTTGTTTGTGTGTGTGTGTGTGTGATTGTCTATAAGTTTGGGCGCATAAATCGCTTTACATTGTGTAAATTAATAAATGTAGCCTCCTTAAATGTAATAAATTGTCTTTTATAAATTTTTGTTTTCTGTATCGCGTGTTAATTTTTACTGAAACGCTTAGTTCTCCTCGGCAAATTTTTTGGCAAATTTTGGTCTTTTTGGCAAATTTCTTGGCAAATTTTGGGGGGTTTTTTGGGCAAATTTTAGGTCCCAATTTGGCAAAAAATACAGATGACAGCTATAATATCAAAACATATAAAAAGAGTAATTTAATTATAAGTAGTGTCATAATTAAGATGCCTCATCTTAAATTTCATGTATTCAATTTTTATGGTATTTTGTTCAACAATGGAGTTGGGTTTTTTTTATAATGGAGTATTTCCGACTGCAGCCATTGATCCACTAATGGATTGTCAGTGATCTGTCATCTCCTCTTGGGGCCAGCTTGTCGTAATTTTTGGCTGATGCCATCTGAGGCATTCCACTCCTCTGGTGTATGGGGAAGAGTTTCTGTTGTCTCCTCTTGAAAGTGATTTGACAAATCATCTACTACAACTACTGACTCCACCACAGAGCAATCAACAAAACTGATTTCATTAATCTCATTCATATCCATCTGTCTGGCTAGTGTTGAAGCTGTGGGGGAAAAAAAAATCTTTAGAACATCTTTTTCACTGCATTGAAACAAAACATGTTTATATCTGTGAATTATGAAACTGGCCACATTATGAAATCAAGTGGTGCTGAAATCAAAAACGTCATTTCATTTGGAAACTTCTCTGATCCCACAGTCTTCAGGTCAAAGTCAGAATTTGGAATGATAAAAACTTTTGAACAATGTTATCTCCGTAAGCAACATGAAATGCTGGCCATTTAATTAAGATGATTTTAGAACTACATCCCACTTTTTAAACAAATCCTTATAAACTGTTTGTCAGTGCTTAAAAGTGTTAATATAAATATATTTGAGAAAACAATGGACTCAGCAACAGTATGCATTTTTGTTTTATTTCCTTGTAAATCATCTTTTTGTTTGAGTATTTTTCTCTCAGGGGGAACCAGTATTTTTTTTTACATATGTAATATGTGATAAGTAAGCATTTGAGTGTGTTCCTCTTAATGGGGACCTGTGCTTGTGCCTGGACGACACTTTTAGGTGACTTCAAACTAAGTACACCGATGGCATGCTCTTGGAATCTACATCCATTCCATATAAGAACCATTCCCTTTTTGTTTTACTTATTAGTGCTTTGAATTGTTAATCTAGAATTGCATGACTATCCATTTGCATCCTTTTTACTGGTGCTGAAATGACCTAAATATGTCGCAAGCAATTAAAAACAGAAGAGGATTTATAATTCTAGAACATTTTGCTATCCCATTTTCTTCCTTTTTACTGGCACTGATATGACCTTAATGTGTTGCAAGCGCCGTAAAACCATTAAAAACAAACAGATAAAGAATGTTGATTAAACAAAATCACACAACCACACTTATGTTATACTTCGTGGTCCCACTGTCACTTCAATGTCCCCCATTTTGACCAACTTGTTAGCCCTGATAGTCCTTTCAGTACTGTTGTCAATGTTAAATACACTGTTAGTGGCTATGTGGTCTTGTGGTATGACACTCGTTTTCGGATCGGAAGGTCCTGGCCCTGAGCCTCGCTCGGCGCATAGTTGAGTCCTTGGAAAAGACTCTTTACTCACATTCTCTCACCGTACTCAGGTGTAACATGAGTACCTGGCCGTTAACAGTGTTGTCTCTGTCCGAAAAAATTGTAATATCGCCTAACAGACGTCATGTCCCGTTCTAAATGTTGCTGTTGGTCAGGGACCCCTTGTAAAGCGCTTTGAGCACGTTTTGTGTTTATTGCTATATACAAAAGCTCATTTTAAAAAATTTTTCTTTAGTCTTTCGGGTGAAATTTTATTAATAATTTAATGACTTTGTAGCAAAAGAATTATGCTTACTGATTATGGTGTAATCTCCAAGATTACAGTCAGATATGTCAATAATATTTCTGGCTGGACTGGGATTCGGAACCAAACTCTCAGTGCCCATTACTGTAAAGAAAATTGTTGATAAATTTGAATTAAATGAAGTATAGAATTCACAAGTTGCACTTCAAGTCCAGATTACCCATTACAAACTTAATGAGGAGGAACACAGTGGTGTTTTTTTTAAAAGGTGAATTGTTATGAAATTATAATGATTTTAATTCTATTTATATCAATTTTAATATGATACGATATCAATCGATTTTTAATGTAAAATTTGCATCATATAATTACCGGTCTCTGGCTCTTTTTTTTTTAACCATGAAATGCATCCAAGTGTAATCTTATCTTCTGATTTTGAGACCCATGAATCCCAGAAATAACAAATCTGCTGGGAATTGAACCCATGACACTTTGATTCATATGCAAGCATGATAACTCGCTGTGCCATTGGCTTGCCCTAAATAAAACACTAAATGAAACAAAATAAATCTTTACAGGACCCAACTCCAAAGTGGAATTTCAATACAATGGTGCGTGATGCCACTTTGACGATTTGTGATAAAAAATACATGGCAATCCCTTATGACACAAAAGCTCTTGCTCCATCACTTATTTCAAATTTGAAATATTCATATAATTTTGTCAGCTACTTCAGGATTGATGGTGTAAAGTAAATTTCAAGATTTTAACTACCATTGAATTATTAAATGTGAATAATCTTGTTTTGATACTCGACTTCAGCCTTCATTTATTCTTTTAATGTTTTTAAAATTGATAAAAAATCAAGAGGAAACGTGTCCCAGAGGCAGTTGTTAGATATGCAATAGAGGTGATATACTTTTGAGACTTAACTACCAAAAGAGGATAGTTATGTTAGAGAAAAATGAATCAGTGCATAGGCAATTGTAAGGATGTCAATATTAGACGATCACAAAAGATGCATGCATACATAGTACAAATTACTTGTTTAAAATATTGTAAGGTACTATCTGTATTCATGTCAGGCAGCCCCAGTGACCAGCGATCACATCGTCCTCCACTGTCCAGTCACTAAAGTTGAAGGTGGCTATGAAACCGTCCTTAGGGTGGAGGAAGACTTTAGAAGCTGGGTTGACGAAATAAATTTGGAGGTGTAGCCATATGCTACTACTACTACTTTATTCATGGAATGCCTAGATGACATCTTTTACATTTGTATACAGAACAATGTATGGAACTATTATAATTGCAGAAATTTACCTTGAATACCATCAACAATGTTACTACACTCGCCAATAATGACGAGTACCGGTACTTGTTCAGTAAAGATTGAAGAGGGTCCTGGTTTCCCCCTCCAGTCTGCTTTACATAATCAACATGACTTTGGACTATTCTTTTCGTGTCCTTGAATTTATTTTTTTAGCTCCATCACCGAACGGTTTTTGAGAATTCCGCATTGATTCTCATTCTGATCTTTTCCCAAACCTGAAAATGAAAAAGGAGAAAAAAATATGTAAATCAACGATTATGTAATGAGATTGTTGAGGACATTCATTTTGCACTGGAATCAGTTCTATTGATTGCTTTTTGTTGCCATAAAATCTTTATTTATTATTATGGTTGTAGCAAACTTTACTCGTATAATTAGTCTCTATCCTTTAAATTATTTGCATAAAAAATGTCATGCTTTCGAGTGTAGATTATTATCAGTCATACCTCTTAAATTGGCATTTTATCATTAAATATTTGTAGGGTCTGACTGGAGAGGGTGAAGATTTATTTCTTGCTTATCAAATGTACTCGGGTAGGTCGCCTTAAATCTGTATGCTTTTCTATACCTCAAATTCCAACAGCTCTAACTGCAATTATTTGACATCTTTTGTTAGTTTGATGTAAATACATATGAGGTATTATCAGTTAACCTTGCTTAAAAACCGAAAATAGATACCAAACCCCCTCACCCCAAATATGTATGCTCATGCCCCAAACCCGTAAACGGCTTGCCCTAAACCAGTACAGCATTAAATTAGTCTCCTAATTTTTCAAAATTTCATAATTTTTTAAATATGATAATGTTGTGGTAGAATTTCATTTATAATTAGTTTTTAAAAATATTTTCTAAAAGACAAAAAAAAAAAAAATTGAGCATATATAAAGAGCATTATCATTATCCTAGCATTTACGTTTGTTGCGGTTATAACTTTTGACGCATTAGCGATTTTCTGTTATTTTTTGCACTGAAAAAAAAAAGAATAAATAAAGACACCGCTTGGGAATTTTTTTAAAAAAGAAAAAAAACAACCTTTTACTTTTAGAAAGAAGTTTATTTTCACTTCCACTTCATTTCGAATTTTTCTGGTTGACTTGTTCTAAATATTCAAGTGAGTTGAAAGCTTAAAACTTTTGTCATTTTTTGTGGCAACTGACACAGATGCTAGATTGTATACTGCTAAACATGCTCAAAGCTCTGTAAGGGGCTCCAAGCCAATAGCAACACCGCAATATCACAACTTTTCCCCGACAGAGTCATTACTTTTAATGGCCAATTACTCAATAAGGAGCCTTTTCCAATGACTCGACTTTGAACCACTCAGGGAGGGACTTGAATCTTGGGCCTACGGGTCCAAATGCAAGTGTCATACTACAAGACAACAAAGCCCCACTTAGTAGGGGCAAAGAGGAAGGGGAAATTTATTGCCTAACCTCCGCACTACAGTACATCTATTTATATTGTTTATTGATAAATTATGGGTGCCATGTCGGCTATTATGATGCTTTAAAATTTTCATTGAACATGCCAACCTGTTTTTTTTGGGTTTTTTTCATTAATTTTCTTTTTTTTTTTGTAGAGACCCGACACCGGGTTGCCACCTTGCCAATTCTTGCCAAGTAGTAAAAGGGTGGATCAGAGAGCAGAGCAGGGAGATAGGAAGTAGATAAACATGAGGTATACAAATACAAAGCAACATTGTGAGTGACAGGGACCTACAGTAGGCACTTGCAAGAATTTTTCAAAATAGTGGCTATGGGTATTAATTTAGCGTAGAAAAATAAAGGGGAGTGAAACATTAACTAGAGTGAAAAAAGTATCGCTCTATCTCAACTGGTTAAAAAGTTATGACCGTTTATGTGGAGGAAAATCTCTATATAGCTTAATAGGAAAAAAATGTGACGAAAGCACAGCATCCCAATGCATAATCAAGTATAATTCAGAAACAGCTTCAGATACAACTTTGAAATTTTTACATGTGGTAAATCATCTCTGTAATACATTGCAAACAGAAAATGAATTATTTATTGAGAAAGAAAAGTATAGTTTAGAGCTGAGACAGCTGAAATCAAGGAAAAATAGATCACGACATACAAATGAATGACCTATTGGAATTTTGGAAAAGTCAATAATAAAATATTTATTCACATGAAGATAAACCAAATACACCACTGAATCGGCGTCATTTAGTTGTTCACTTTGAACTTTTCAAAATGAAAATAGACCTCATAAAAGCAAAGATATGGACTGACAAATGTTTGAGGTGGTGTATTTGCCTACAGTCTACAGTCCTACAGATGCCCAGTGTCAGTGACCGTGCTGTAGCCTATTTTTATTTCATTTCATGATAGACCAAATACACCACTGAATCGGCGTCATTTAGTTGTTCACTTTGAACTTTTCATAATGAAAATAGACCTCATAAAAGCAAAGATATGGACTGACAAATGTTTGAGGTGGTGTATTAGCCTACAGTCTACAGTCCTACAGATGCCCAATGTCAGTGACCGTGCTATAGCCTATTTTTATTTCATTTCATTAGTGACAAAGAAAAAATATATGTACTTCTCTATTTTTCGCACTGTTACGGAGTGCTGCAATCTCGACATAATTGTATTTTCCAGGAGGGCTGCAGTTTCAGGGTTTGAAAAGTTATAGTTTTTCTCTTGTTGAGCTCCATTTTTGTCAATGAATTTCAAAAGGAAATAGAATCTAAACAAAACGAAAGCGGATGAAGCGCTGATTAAATCTTTTGCGTCAGAAGAACCCAAACAGCAGCACAAAATAACCGATAGAGTCAAGGGATAGGTCAGGACTAGCCACGCCCATTTCTAGGCTAAAGCCCAGCTAGTCCGAGACTAAATAATGCTCACTGAATCCGATTTTTTTTAGACACTTACTAAGCTTGGGCTAAAGACTAGCTAGTCATTTACTAGACTAGTAAATTACTAAAGTTAGTCCGCGTTCATTAGAACGGGCCCTGCTGGGTAAGCCTGCCATACTAAACGAGCACAAGCACTTTAAAGGGGTTCCAAGTTACACCAACACAACACGTAGAACGAGACATGACGCCTGTTAGGCGATAATTCAAAGCAGTTAACGAACGTGTAGTCAATATAGACCAGAGTACTGTAAGAGAATGTAAATACAGAACTTAACAATGCGCAGCTCAGAGCGGGACTCGACCCCTTGACCTTCCGGTCCGATGACGAGTGCCATAGCACAAGACCGCATATCCCCACGAGTGTTTGTGTTTCACCCATACCACAACACGATATTATGTAGGGTTGATTTGAATGCTGAAATTCGATTTAGACTGAACGATGTAATAATATGTATGAAACAAGGGTTACATATATCTGACCCCTCGTCTCAAAACGGTATTATGTCAGGATGGACCAGGTGCTAAATAGTCAAATTATAGTTAAACTGGTCAAAAATATGAAACGTTGGTATTAAGTACACCAAAATACGATATTCATTCTCCTCTATAAAGCATATAAACTCAACTTTAAGCTTGATATGTCTCGCTACAAACCCCATTTTCAGCATCTTAATCATACCTTTTTGGGTTACATATTTTTTTTCTTGAGGACTATCGAAAATGATTATCTTATCTTTTCTTCTAAAAGGCTAACTATCATTAAAGTCTAAAATTTCACATTTCTGGTTATTATGATTTTATTATCACTTAATGACATTTGATTCATCCCCAATATAATATATTTTGGAAAGGACAGGTTACCTAGTATCATGAAGTAAGGAGTTGACATTCAAAAGCTGTTAGTCACATTCAGATAGATAACGAGTTTAAACTGTCAAGCAATCTATTGCAAACCTTAGAATAGATAGAACAAAAATAATTGAAGTTTCAAAACACACAGGGAATTTGTTCTATGATACAAACAAGGCAAATATTCTCCTGTTTCACTCTCTTGTGACCAATAATTTTCTCCTATACGTCATATCCATCCAACGTGAAAATTGATTTTTAAGTTAAAACAGAGCATTAACTTCCCATAACTATAACTAGGGAATTTCAAATTTTGTGATGTACAAAATGAAATCAGAAAGAGAACAATGATGGCTGTATCGTAAGGAATATGACGATTATTATATTTGTTCATCATGAGAGGGTTAAATAACTGAAAATTGCAGTTTTTTTCTAAATGAGGAAAAATGCGACTTAGCTGGTATTGAAAGGCACCCCTTCAAATAAATACTTTATTGAGAGAGAGAGAGAGAGAGAGAGAGAGAGAGAGAGAGAGAGAGAGAGAGAGAGAGAGAGATAGATAGATAGATAGAGAGAGAGATAGAGAGAGAGAGAGAGAGGGAGAGGGAATGAAAGTGGGAGAACGGGATTGAAAGGATGTGTTTCATAGTTATATTTAAAATAAAGGAGAGAGATAAATTAAATAAAAATGAAAAAAAAAAATAAAATTATTAAAAAACACAAAACAAACTCTATATCATTCGAAAATTAAAAAAGAAAGAAAACTTAGCTTAACATTTCTCATAGAATCACTTGAATAAAGTTGGTTATTATATATTTTATTTAAGTTATTCTATGTGAATTTTAAGCTAAGTTTTCTTTCTTTATTTATTTTAGAATAATAGAGTTTGCTTTGTGTTTCTTAATTATTATATTTT
>NC_088373.1:26236387-26238887 GCF_034508935.2 Berghia stephanieae | reverse complement strand
CCGCCACGTGTCCCGTTTATCCCCAGAAGAAAAGCATTTTTCAATTTTATTTCTGTACTTGTCTCTACAACTAGATATTACCCTCTTTATCTCTTTTTGTTTTGTTTTCAGATCTTTTTTGTTTCCACTAGTAAAGAGAGTTTTCTTTTGGTTCAATAAAAGTTTTAGATATTTTGTTATCCAAGGCTTGTTGTTAGGATAATATCTTATTTCTTTTTTACAAAGCCACCCCTGCAAATAAATACTTTATTGCGAGTGGGAATTAACGACTTTTTGTAATCTAAATCCGTCATACCTGCCAATACTACCGTCAACAGCCTATTCACTATTCAGTGAGTGAACAATGGATACAAAAGGTGTTTCATACAGGGTTATAACAGATAATAATAATAGTAATTATGAAATCTAATTATATTGCGCCCACTCCTCTATACAATAAAGCTCTAGGCGCATAACAATAACTTAAATCCATTCAAATCTCTCTCTCTCTCTCTCTCTCTCTCTCTCTCTCTCTCTCTCTCTCTCTCTCACTAACTCTATCTATCTATCTCACTCCCAGTCTCTCTCGCTCTCTTACTCTCTCTCTCTCTCTCTCTCTCTCACACACACACACATACACACACACACACACACACACACACAAACCTTCCACCATCCAACTATTTAACATCCTTTCTTTAAAAAATATAGCATTGTGGAGAACATTGTGCTTATTTGAGTCAATAAAAAAATTGATACGGCGCACGACTCTACTGAAAGATTTGAAAATTAAAAATGTATTTTTTACAGATAGATAAACAGATAACTTGATTTCCTTTTATAATTTAAAGTCAGTTTGAATGTTCGTTGAGTCAAAACAGATAATATCATAAAATATGTACCGACGACACTTCGCTCCCAAAATCAACTAATTTTGACTCTGTAAAAAGTTGTCAATTTGCGTCATCTATTTATGACATCAAGTATTATTATTACTTCCGTTGTGTTGTTGATTTAGCGGTGATCAGTTTTGTTATGATATGTTTGTGTGTGTGTGTGTGTGTGTGTGTGTGTTTGTGTGTGTGTTTTGTGTGGTGTATACATGTGTGTGTGTGTGTGTTGGCATTTTTCAGCAAATCGTGGCATTCATAGTGATATTATTCACTTGATCACATGAAGGTATTTCAGTCGCCATTTTGATTCTTTTTTTTTACTATTAGGGTTAGCTCGAGAGGTTAGTCATAAGTGTTATCAAAGGTGCTAGGGTGTTTGTTTTCCCATAAGTTAAGTAAAGGGGAGACATTCCGAAAGCTCCTACATCCCCAGTATTCTTTAAATTTGTATTTTCACCATTGATATTTTGTCAGGCATTTATTTATTCAGTTTGTCATATAGAAGTATTTTAAAAACTCTAGAACAAACCTTGATAGATTTGTGAAAGTTTAAAATTTTCTAATTTGACCATTGTTTTGATTTTCGGCCACCATTGTGATTTGTTAAGTATTGAAAGGTAGTGCAAAGCAGTCCGAGAGCTGTTTTTTTTCTATTAGGGTTAGCTCGAGAGGTAAGTCATAAGTGTTATTAAAGGTGCTAGGGTGTTTGTTTTTCCATAAGTTAAGTAAAGGGGAGACATTCCGAAAGCTCCCCAGTATTCTTTAAATTTGTATTTTCACCTTTGATCTTTTGTCAGCACGGTGGTAGAACAGCACATTCAACGTTCAAAATTCCAATTCCAATAACGGATAACAGCACCTGTAGCATCAGTCGCCAATCAGACACAGCTAACTTACTGAAGAGTAGTTCTCTCATAATTTGGGATGAAGCACCTATGATGGACAGGCGTGTGTTTGAATGTGTGAGCAGGACATTTTGTGACATAACAGGCAGTTCAAAACCTTTTGGGGGCAAAGTGGTTGTACTTGGATGGGATTTTCGGAAAATTCTACCTGTTGTTAACAAAGGAAGTGAAGCCGATATATTAAGTGTCACACTTAACAAGTCAATTATTTGGAATTTTGTCACCATTTTTCATATGAACAAGAACATGAGGGTTACTGATGACAATAACTGTTTTGCAAATTGGCTTCTCCGCATCGGAAATGGTACAGAGCCGGTTTTCAGCGAAATAGGAAAGTATTCTGTTAAATTACCTACAGCGCTATGCCTTCCTGAAAATGACCCAGAATGCTTGATAAATGCTGTATACAATTATTTGAATCTGAACTTTGCGGATGAACGTTATCTATCAGAGAGAGCAATTTTGACTACAACCCATGAAAATGTTGACAAAATAAATGCAGCCGTTCTGTCCAGGTTGACCTCATCAACTGAACAAATTTACCGCAGTGCTGATTCCATTCAAAGTGACTCTGACATCAACTTATACCCGATTGAATTCTTGAACGAACTTACACCTCCCGGACTTCCTCCACATGCATTACATTTGAAAGCCAACACGTCAGTCATGCTGCATAGAAATATAAATCCTAAATCAGGCCTCCTAAATGGCACCCGTTTGTTA
>NC_088373.1:26216387-26221387 GCF_034508935.2 Berghia stephanieae | reverse complement strand
ATCATTCATATTATTATTATTATTATTATTATTATTATTATTATTATTATTATTATTATTATTATTATTATTATTATTATTATTATTATTATTATTATATTATTATTATTATTATTCATATTATTATTATTATCATTATTATTATTAGCATCACCACCAGCATCATCATCATCATCATCATCATCATTAAAGGTTACACACAGGTTTGTAAGTAGGTATGTTTAATCTGGCTGACGGATGTTTTGACTATCTTACTTAAACGTATAGGATCAATTGGAGGGGTGGGGGGGGGGGGGGAGAGAGAGAGGTCAAGATGTTGAAGTCAGTCGTGTTTGCATGCGTGAAATCAAATCAGAGTAGAGTTTAAACACGCGAATGTTGGCAGTGAATGAGAAGAAAATGAAAACTCCCTGCAAAGCTGCCAAGGGGCTGGCCACAAGGGAGACAACTGGAGAATTGAACTGAATCGCTGAAGCTGAAATGAGAAACGAGAGTCCGGTGACGGCTGATAGTTTCACATAGGTTATAAGCCCTTGTTTGTTCTTCTCTTCTTTCCTCAATCGTTTGATTAAAATGATTTCTCTGATAGTTGCGATGAAGAGGATTGCGTTGGTAGCAACTGAAATACAAAGGGGAGATAATACGCCGAAGATCAAGATCAAACTGGATATATCTATATCCAAAAAACATCGTTGTTTATCGTATCCTATAGATTTACCATTTGTCGAGCCTGCAGTTATGGCAATTGTGCTGATGATGACAATAACAGGAATTCCGAAGGAGAAGAAACAGTTCATGATGCAATGTCTTCTTTTAGAAGAAGTGATTTTCCCTGTAAACACCCGATACATGTGTACGCAGCATGTATTCATCCACGTAAAAGACGCCACCCAACTGTAGTGGAGGATCACTCCGTGTACAAGACAGTGTGTCTCTGTGAAAAACCCACGTGAACCAAAAACGGATGTGATGAGTAGAGACACCTGTGCTGCAAGAAGGCAAAAACACAAGCACAATATGTTGATCCCAGGCACAGAACGCAAAGACGGGAACAGTAAGTAGGTGATAATGGAGGCCGAGATAAACCCGCTCGACACCAGAATACAAAAAATGTCCAAGTAATAATTTATAAAAGACAATAATTCGCCAAGGGACCATCCACTTTTCGTGAGTTCTTGGATAATCGAGAACTTATAAAAATGGACACAAAGTGAAACTTGCCCCTTGCTGTATGTCATCACACTTGAATTCCAAGCTAAACTAACTTCACGATGATTGATTGTAAGGGCCACTCGCAATATCTTGTTTACCATATAAGGGGGTTTTGTGACGTTAATAGAAACATATGGGCACGTCAAATTCGATGACACGTCAAGATACTTGTCGGCAACGGGTGTAGAAAACCTACCCTTTACGAACCATTTTTTAATTTCCGTACAATCTTTAGGATTAGAATGTAAAAAATGCTGTTCACATAACTGCTTTCCAAGGCATATTGGATGCAATGAAATGTTGTATAAGCCTTCCTTCCCATACGTGAATGAAACATGCCAGGGAGTATCTGTGAACATAAAGTTAAAATCATTCTCAAACTCATCTCGTGACAAATTGAATGATCCACGAAGGTATCCAGCTAGCTCGATTGCTTGTTCCTTCTCAAACGTGTTTCCATTGTAAAAACACGCGGATTGTCGAACGTAAAAAGTATGAGAATCAGATGGAATCGTTGATAACAAGAAATCGTGGACAGCGGTTGTGAATGTTGCAAATAAATGATTGGGTACAGGGGGTACGGGAGTCAAGACAATGCTGAAGTAATAAAGAAGCCCTCGGACTTCATCGTAGGGCGTGTCACAAGAGAGGTAGTTGTTTCTGGTCACTTTTCCAATTGGACACGTCACAGGCAAGCACCCAACCTGGAAACGATATCAAATAATCTGGGATCACAAATACATTTTAAATAATGATACAAAAGTAGCGACTCATCATCTCAGTCCCGTAATACTAAAGGAATATAACAGCTACAGGTGGTGCCTAACTGAGTCTTCTCTCTCTCTCTCTCTCTCTCTCTCTCT
Organism: Berghia stephanieae; assembly: GCF_034508935.2. Lineage (NCBI taxonomy): Eukaryota > Metazoa > Mollusca > Gastropoda > Nudibranchia > Aeolidiidae > Berghia > Berghia stephanieae. Next base: position 26,219,312 of record NC_088373.1, on the reverse strand, counting down.
CTCTCTCTCTCTCTCTCTATCTCTCTCTCTATCTCTCTCCCTCTCTCTCTCTCTCTTTCTTTCTTTCTTTCTCTCCTTCTTTTGCACAGACACACATACACACACATACACACATACATTTTTACCTGTCATATTATTTTAACCATAATGCATAATAAGGTAGGGAGCCCGTTGTTTTTGGTGTGCTTTGTTTAAAACATGGCCGCTCGTTTTCATTGCAAGCTTTCGACGTGCGGTTTGTACTATCAAATGGATAAATGATGAGTTTTCTTCAATATCATATAAATTAATATGTTCTACCTTTCCATTTACGCTAGCAATTTGCATTTTTGAGGTGAGTACTTTTTTCTGATGGTGGTCCTGAGTTCGACACCTGGCCCTCATTTCGACACTCTAGGGGTCCTAATTCCGACACTTACGTCACAAGTTCTACACATGCGGTGGCGTATCCTAACTTGGGTAAAAGGTCCACTGCTCTTTTCTCCCAGTCTTCTTCTTCTTCCTCCTGCTCATCCTCCTCCTCCTCCTCCTCCTCCTCCTCCTCTTCTTCTTCTTCTTCTTCTTCTTCTTCTTCTTCTTCTTCTTCTTCTTCTTCTTCTTCTTCTTCTTCTTTTTGTTCTCTCTCTCTTTCACACACACACACACAAACACACACATTCACACACACATTCACACACACACACACACGCACCTACACATTATATTTACGTGCGAATGGCCACAATATTCTATAATTTTACACAGGATTCTTTGTCATTAGAGTGCAAACAGATACATTAAAGACATTGTCTCACAATGCGGTGTTATGTCGGCGTGAAACATTAATTGACTTTGAAGTCGAAATCACAAAAATTGATTTAAATGGATTTGGTCCAATGGAGTGAATGGATGTTAATTTATTATTATTTCTTTTATAACCTACTTTATGCTCGGGGGTCATGATAGCTCAATTGGTAGAGCAATCGCTTCACACGCAAAGAGACCGTGATCGATCCCGGGTGCAGTCGAGATTTTTTCTGATCCCCCTGTGATTGGGTAGCTGGGGCTGTTATCTCTGGCGGAAAGTACTTTGTGATAAACTAGTGTCCTATCTAAAGGATAGAAAGTCATCGCTATTGTCCATTTTACATTATGGAAACCGGGATAAACCTCGGTTCCGTGAGCCGATTGGCTCTAAAGGATTACTTTAGGCTCAGCTTGTGTGTTTGCCTGTCGTCGGTTTTTCCTATAAATTCAACTTTGGAACTTGTTTCATTCCGTATAACACCGAATAGAGGCAGTCGTTCACATTTACAGATGTGCATTGATAAATAGAAATTCTAATTGTTTTGAACACCCCATCAGTCAGCTCCGCCTCTACAGATGTTGCTAAATTTAACCGGAAAATGTGTATGACATATGTGAAATGACATCGCCACTTCATTAGATGTGTACTTGTGTTAAACAGTATGTGTGTAGAAAGTGTGTTTTAGTCAGTTTTTTATTAGATTCGGGACTGAACTCCAAAACATAAGACATAGATCGAACAGAAAAGGTATTTGGAATAAAAGGTATTTGGAATAAAAGGTATTTGGAATAAAAGGTATTTGGAATAAAAGGTATTTGGAATAAAAGGTATTTGGAATAAAAGGTATTTGGAATAAAAGGTATGCTTATCTTTCACAAATCAGAAGTTTCTAAATCTCAAAAAAAAAACAGTGACTTTTCCTGGAGGGTGTCGAAATTGGGGCCACCTCTTAAAAGGTTGCAAAATGGCGGGTGTTGAAGCGGATTGTGAACCGTAAGTTTACGCATGAAAAAATATTTCTTTAAAAAAAAGAGCTTTTATATAGCGCAATATCCACTAAACGTGCTCAAAGCGCTTTCCAAAGGGTCCCTGACCAACAGCAACACGCAACATGTAGAACGAGACATGACGCCTGTTAGGCGATATTACAATTTTTCCGACAAAGACAACGCTGTTGACGACCTGGTACTCATTTTACACCTGAGCATGGTGGGAGAATGTGATTAAAGAGTCTTTTCCAAGGACTCAACTATGCGCCGAGCGAGGCTCGAACCCAGGACCTTGCGATCCGAAAGCGAGTGTCTTACCACTAGACCACATAGCCGCACATTCGGTTTTTAAATGAAAAGAGGTGAAACAAAAAGGAAATTTATCGGCAATTAAGATGACATCAATGTTTTGTTTCGTTTTTAGGTGAAAAACACATTTGAAAGCAGGACCTCTAAGAATGTCGACTATAGGGCCAGTTTCGAAATTCGGGCCCCCTAACTTATAACTTATTTCCTTTTCTTGCTTACATGAAGAAAGTCGAAAGGCGTATAGTCATTTACTTTGTATTATAATATATTTTATAGGAGTCATTTTTAGGAAGTTTCTTTTTACGAAACCTTTCAAAACCCGTCGAAAACTATAGTCTCGGGTTCACTCCTCACTGGCGTACACTGCCCTGAGTCTCAGGTTCACTCCCCACCGTTGCCTACTTCCCATAATTTTGTCGGATATTGTCGGGTTTCATCGGGTTCCGGCGGGTCTGTAAAAAAATAAGTAATTGCTTTTTTTACGAAACCCGCCAAAACCAGTCCCAGGTTCACTCCCCAATGGTGTACACTTCCTTGAGTCCCAGGTTCACTCCCCCACTGCTGCCTACTTCCCATAACTTTGTCGGGTTTCGGCAGTTTTCGGCGGATTTCGGCGGATTTCGAAAAAAGGATAAACCGTCATTTTCACTCTCTTTATTTTACTATTCACATTAAATTCATAACATCCCTTTTCGTATCTGTTCCGAATAAAACACGGAGAAAATAAATAGTGATGACTGACTGATTGATGATGTGGTGCGCAAATTATGGTGTTCAATTCCCTTCAATTACAATTTCAATGCAAAATATAGCTTTTTAGTGAGACAAAGAGAAAATATA
>NC_088373.1:26206387-26213887 GCF_034508935.2 Berghia stephanieae | reverse complement strand
TACTACTACTACTTACTATTACAGCAACAACAACTAATGCTACTATTACTACTACTAATATTACCACTACTACTACCATTTCTACTACTACTACTTTTACAATTATGACCAGCATGCAACAGTGATAGATGAGCTGAGGGCTTAGTTTTAATAAATATTATTATATAATTTGTAAGAAATTGAAAAGTTTTGGGAAAATTAAGAGATAAAAAAATCTAATTAGATTGCTTTACTTACCTCTGAACGTGTTGCCAAGTCTCGTCCACAAATTTCATGTTTGACCTTTTCTTTTCTCGAAGACGTGCTAAATAACAATTTGAAAGCACTAGCACTCCTAACGTCACACTCATTTGGTCCGATGCTATGTTTTATTTTCCTTCTGTTACAGAGAAAACAATATATATTTTTAGCTCCTTCTACTCTTATCGCTGGAATTGGTGGAAGATTATCGCAAAGGTCTCGCAAAATTTTATCCGACTGCATTGGGCAGGAATGTAGAAAATCTGGACTATCTAATTCACAAGGGATGAAGTAGTTACTAATGTTATTGAAGCTCAATTCACACTCTTTAAGTTGGGTTGCGAGTTGATACATTTCCAGACGATCTGTGAGATGGAATACATTGTCATATAATGCACAATCCGCTACAAATGGTATTGATCGGAGGGGAGTTGTAACTCCGCTAAGGTGACAATATTTTTCATCCATGATGCAAGAGGAATTAAATGTTTCAGATTTTGGATCCAGCCCATTGCAAAGAACACAATGGATATTTCTGAAAACCAGACCTGTTCTGACATCAGTTAAATATGTTACTGATTCCAAAGAATCCAATTTGGGCTTTTCACATTGCGTTCGCACGTTGTCGTTTCTCCATTCATTAGGACACGTTGATATAGATAAAATAGACATAGGGGTGCTCTTCCAGATAACAATGTTTTCGCATTGGGCTCTGTTGTAAACATCATGAACTCTCATTCCATTGTAGATTCTAGCTACGTCTTGTAATGTGTTTCGTTCATTGGCGTAAAACGAGGGACAACACGTTCCTCTAAAAACACAACTGTGGTCACATTCACACAAAAAACATCTAGGAATAGTGCAGTATCTGGAGCCCTTCGTAGGAACAAGGGTACCATTATTACACTCATAACCACAAAAGTCTGAGTAAATTTCAGGCCAGTTCAAGGCTAGAGTATTAAGGTCGACATGGTACTTTTGCCAACTGGTGTTTTGGCAATATATTATGGGAACTGTAAGGGACGTAAGGATGGCAATTAAATTCATACTTGTTACTCTAGTCTGGACTTAACCTAAGAAAGATCCCTCCCTTATGCACGATTTATGATATGGATTGTCATTATCCTCAGAAATAGGGCAGATTTTCAAAAGGACATCACTGCAACTCGATCAATGCAAGATATACTCTATCAAATAATCATTGGTGTGTTGACTTTGAAAAAGCGTTTGAAAAAAATCTATGTAGCAAGGGGATTTAAAAAGTTAAGTTTTTTTAAAAGTCAAAATGCTCCAATAATTTGATTTGTTTGATAAAATATTCCACGATAAGGTATTTACTTGGAAAGTTCGACACAGGAGTCAAAACGCTGAGGTGTCCGTCAGGGCTGGGTCTTGTCAACTATACAGATTATTTCTGTAGAACGAGTAAACTACAAATTATAAACATAGAACTTATTTTTATTATTAGAGAATATTGAAAATAGTTAAATCACCATCATAATGGTGTCAAAAAATGTTAAGAAAAACTATACTACACAAGCTAGCTCTTTTCATCAATAGATAATTTAAAAATCAATTATTTAAAAATCTGAAATTCTAACACAGAGTGCACCATAATGTTCTTTTTCAATCATCTAGAGCAACCAAAGTAAAAGAAGCAGTGGATATTCTACTCTTTAGATATAACAGTGACAAGCATTAGCGGAGGTGACATCAACAAAAGCAAGTGTTTTATTAAGGGAAGAAAAACTTTCTGAATTCTTAAAACGTTTTTCTTAATCAAAAGCATCTCGATGGTAGGCGGATCAAACATTTGAAGTCTCGATTTTCACGATCGGCGGATCAAACCTCTGAATTATCTATCCAAACTTTGCGCACCATGTTTTATTTAATTTTATGTGGATAAGACTTTTGATGACATCTATTTAACTCAACGGACATTGTCATTTAAATACCGAGCTCCCAAATTTTCAATATCATAAAATGTTTGGTAAAGCCGACACGCAAGAATAATGAATCTATTTATGATTGGATATAGGATCGGCACTGCTCATCAAGTTTTTATGTAAGAAGATAGTTTTTCAAATTTCTAGCATAGTTACGCATTGGAACTAATTAATTATCATTTCTTACACGACAGCTTGTCTAATTATATAAATCTTTAATTACGTGGCATTCCATAACTTTGTAATATACGCCTCATGCTGTCTATGAATACTATCAAAAGCCTTTTCGAAGTCGATAAGATGAAGAAATAACAAGGTATTTTATTAATTTGAGTTTTTAATGATGTGACGTAGGGTAAAAAAAATATAGTAAACACACATGATCTTCCTACTCTGAATCCACGCTGATGCTCTCTTAATTTCTCTCACGTATCATTTTGATTTTTCATCATATGACAAGACTAGGACTTCGTTTGTTAATGAAAGCAACATTATTCCCTTACAGTTTGAGCAGTTGCTGAGATCTCCTGTTTTTGGTAATGGAACGATTGTTCCAATGTTTCAACCATCGGGGATATCCTCTGATTCACATATTTTGTTACAGAGTTCAGTTAGTATAATTATCAATGAGTCCCCTCCCTACTTGAGCATTCCTGGCACTTTATTGTTTTTCAATTTTCATATTGCACGCGCTATTTCACCGAGCGTTATTTGGTCATTATTGATATCATGTAGACACCGTATAAGTTTCCAAAGTTCAGCTGCTTGTCTTGGTTTTGTTGAACGTGGACTTTTTTAAAATGATCAGTCCGTCTGTCTTTGACTTCATTTGTTTTCAAGGAATTTCCATTCTTGTCTTTTATGGACACTAGAGGTTAGTTTCCATTTTACAAGCCAGCCTTTTAACTCTCTCCTTACCAACCAGACTGCTGTGCTTTGCTTCCAGTTCACCTCACTATGGTGGTGGATTTCTCATAAATAAAAACTGCAGGGATTTGACTAGTGACGAATGGAATGTTCGGACAGAATATGTGTTCTTGAGCTGAAGTGTAAGATCAATTCAAGGAACCAGAATAACAATAACAAAGACGATCACGGTAAGAAGACGTTCACTATCTCAATCGTAAATGTTTACGCACCAACAAGTCAACGCGCAAAACAATACCCAGAGGAAACTGATAAATTTTACAAAGACCTAGATGATACACTGAACAAAATAGGAAACAAATCAATATTAATAATTGCTGGAGATTTTAATGCCAAAGTAGGAAAACGTCTCGACAGTGACACACTATGTTTAGGATCATACTCAAAAGGAAAACGTAACGATAACGGAGAAAAATTAGTCCAGTTCTGTGAACAGAGAAAACTTTTCATAACAAACAGTGCTTTCAACCACCCATCAAGACACCAGACAACATGGGTAGGACAAAGGAAAGACCAAACCCAAGACAAAATGATAACAATACACAACCAAATAGACTATATCATATGTCGACACCGCCATAAACACTACTCAACCAACTCGCGATCAGAGTAGGATCATCGCGAGAGAGAGAGAGAGAGAGAGAGAGAGAGAGAGAGAGAGAGAGAGAGAATGGGTAGGAGTGAGGTATCTGTTCAATGTTATAGTTATCATATAACGTTATGACAAGTGTAACTAAATGACAAATTGCCATATTTATGGACAATAAAGATCTATTATTATTATTATATTATTATTATTATTATTATTATTATTATTATTATTATTATTATTATACGGTGGTACACTGCTAACATCCGATCACAAACTTGTAAAAACGAATTTCAACATAAATGTGTACAGACAACGAAGACAGAAAGGTAAAACGGCAGTCAAAATAAACACGGCAAAAATAGTAAATGAGCGAGAATGTCGCATTCATTACCAATATGAACTTAACTCAAGTCTATGGAAAATAAAGCAAAACAGCAATCCAAACAATAAATGGAAAGAGACGCAAGCGGCAATGAAATATGCGGGGGAAGAAAGTGCAGGCTCTATTAATACAACTAAGAACAAACCAAATCGAACGCCTAACATTAACGATCTATCGCGGCAACAAAAAGAACTTAGGATCAGGATACAAAACACGAAAGACTCGGAAGAAATAATAAACCTGAAAACGGAACGAAACAAAATACTGCATTCAATTCGATCACTTACAATAAAACACAGAAACGAGGAATTAGACAAAAAAGTGGAAGACATAGAAAAGTCCAAAAATAACGCATCGTCTATGTTCAAAGCGACGAAATCTCTGAACCGAAAACCATTCGAGAACCCAAAACTACAGGATAAATTTGGCAAACAGACAACAAATCCCAACGATATCCTTGACATTGTAACTGACCACTTCCAGCAGAAATTTCACAAACAAGTCTCACAAATATCGCCCTTCTCAGGAAACCCTAGAGACCTAAACAACCGCATCACAACAACTGAAGTTAGAAATAGCATAAAGTGCCTAAACAATAACAGATCCCCAGGCGAAGATGAAATTCCCGCTGAATTGCTGAAATGCGGTACCCTCTCCCTGGATCTGAGCATTGCAAACATAATGAACAAAACATTCTCAACACACAAAGACTGGGACATAAACAGCGTTGTCCTTATTACAATACAAAAACCAGGAAAAACGAAAGGACCCGTAAACAACCTGCGCCCAATAACATTACTGAATACCATAAGAAAAACACTGTCAACTATTGTCCTCAACAGAATTAGACCGAAAATAGAAAAATATCTATCACATAGCCAAAGCGGGTTTCGCCAAGACCGAAGCACATCGGACGTTGTATGGACACATAAATGGTTGGCAGCAAAGGCACTCAAAGAAAACATATCCATAACAATAACCGGAATCGATATGTCCGCAGCCTTTGATACGATCGACAGAGGAAAACTTTGGAGATATTAACAGACATAGTAGACGAAGACGAGCTCCGAATAATCCGATTTCTCCTCAGCAACACAAAGATACAACCAAGGATATACGGGGCCACAAAACAGACGCAGTTCGAAAGTAACATCGGGACCCCCCAAGGAGATAGTCTGAGCCCGATTCTGTTCACAATATACTTAGAACACGCTCTGAAAGAAGTTCGAAAAGTCATTCCAAAACCAACGACTCATATTGAGAATGCAATCCCTAGAGAAATCGCCTATGCAGATGATGTCGATTTTATTGGATCAACACCAGCAAATATAGACATCATACAAAATACCCTCATGAAATATAACCTCCAAGTCAATGCCAATAAAACCGAATTTACAACAATATCGAGGAACAAAGAGGAATGGAAAAGAACAAAGAAAGTCGGCTCACTAATTGGAGACACCGAGGATGTACAAAGAAGAAAACAGCTATCAAACGCCGCACTCAGTAAACTCACCAATGTATGGATTAGAGGTGACAAAATAAAGAGAAAAACCAAACTGAAACTGTACCGTGCTCTTGTAAAACCGGTACTTCTGTATAACTGCGGCACTTGGGCGTTGACAAAATCCGAAGAAGAACATCTGGATGCCTTCCATCGCACACAGCTAAGAAGGGTACTGGACATCAAATACCCAAAAAAGATCTCAAATGAATCACTCTATAAGATCACAAAGAAAGACCAATCTCCCTTGACATTTTACAACAACGATGGCAACTTTTCGGTCACATACTACGCAGGGACAAAAACATACCAGCTAGCCAAGCCATGTCGGGATACTTCCAAAAACACGGGAACCTTTCCAGAGGAAGACCGATCACAACACTCCCTGTGATCCTAAACAAAAACCTCACAACACTTGGACAAAGCATTAGTCTCATAACGACAGGGGACCTTGAAAATCTGAGAACCCTAGCAGAGGACCAGCAATATTGGAGACACCTCACACAGGAAATACTGGAAACAGCCAAGGCGACACGATCTTTCGGTCGAGACGCGAAAGGCATCTAAGTCAGTAAGTCAAAGTTACCAACCATTTTCAAGATTTTCCCCAAAACTTCACACCCACCTTACACAAAAATAATTTTTTTACCACTCTGACATAATAGTCGTAAGTTCTTGCGATACATAAATTCTTTAGGAAAACATGCTCTACAATACACTGTTAATTTTCTTTAAATTTTATTATGCACAACAGAAATTTGAAAAAGAAAAATGTTGGTTCGTAACGAATGTGACGATTTTTCTGTAGTTGGTAAGGAAGGATTAATAGTTCTATAAACTGTTCTCGTGTCTTTGTCATCTGCTGCTTTTTACGCTTCTTTTGTCTTATCTTTCCAGTTGTGCTTATCTTCCCTAGCCAATTTTTACGGTTTTGTCGAATTCTCTATACTGTTCTGTTTGCCTTATGTTTTGCATGTCTTACTTCAAAATTTTCTGTTTTGCTCCTTTTCTTTTGTCCATTTCTTCCCATTTTCCTTTTCTCATTGAAACAGGAGAAAGACCAATTTGGATCCTCTCCCCTTTCTTTTTTTATAAATCTCATCAACTATAGCATGAAAAAGCAAAGAAAAGACAATGGAATCATTCTCAGTCGCATCTGCAAATTTAGTGTTTAGATTATGCCGAGGGTAATTTTCCTTTTCGAAGATACCAGAGACAGTCTGCAAATGGCCACAAGCTCATAACAAGGAAATGCAGCTAAACCTGGACTGAGATTTAATGTAAAAAATGTGACACGTTGAAAACAAGCGGGATGATGCTAGAAATAATTGTTTCGAGAGAGAAAATCAAACAGGCTGGAGCATTTAAATATTTAGGAAGCAACATTAGAGGAGATGGTGATATACCTAAGGAAATAACAACCAGAATTCGAAAATTATACAAAATAATGAAATCAAGGGAACGTCCAACTAAAAATCAAAATCAAATCAGTCTGAGACTAAAACAATGTCTCACCGCATTCTAACAATGACCGCTTACTTAGATCGTGTAATAAATATAGAAATTCTAACCAGAGCTTGAATGCAGGACGTTAGGCTTACCATCCAGCAACGTCTTCTGAGCTGGCTAGGACGTTCCTTCGCATGAAAGAAGACCGCTTCTCCCCCCCCCCCCCCCCCCCCCCAACACACACAACCAAAGCATTTGAATTAAGGAATGAAAACAGTAGACGAAACGAAAACGAGGAGGACGGCCAAAGACGACTTGGAAAGCAACTGTCCACAGAGACCTCAAAACCGGGGATGTCCATGGGACGAGGCAGATATGCATGGCAGTACAGGACAGAGAGGAATAGCCAATCTGGATTGCTCAATGTGTCAAAGACACGGGGGGGGGGAACTGAGGTTTG
>NC_088373.1:26181387-26198887 GCF_034508935.2 Berghia stephanieae | reverse complement strand
TAACGCCTTTGTACCAACTTACAGTCTTGAACATTTCTCTATCTTGGCGTAGATAATAACGCCTTTGTACCAACTTACAGTCTTGAACATTTCTCTATCTTGACGTAGATAACGACTTTGTACCACCTTAAAGTCTTGAACATTTCTCTATCTTGACGTAGATAATAACGACTTTGTACCACCTTACAGTCTTGAACATTTCTCTATCTTGACGTAGATAATAACGACTTTGTACTACCTTACAGTCTTGAACATTTCTCTATCTTGACGTTGATAAAGACTTTGTACCACTTACAGTCTTGAACATTTCTCTATCTTGACGTAGATAAGACTTTGTACCACCTTACAGTCTTGAACATTTCTCTATCTTGACGTAGATAAAGACTTTGTACACTACATTACAGACTTGAACATTTCTATATCTTGACGTAGATAATAACGACTTTGTACCACCTTACAGACTTGAACATTTCTCTATCTTGACGTAGATAATAACGACTTTGTACCACCTTACAGACTTGAACATTTCTATATCTTGACGTAGATAATAACGACTTTGTACCACCTTACAGTCTTGAACATTTCTCTATCTTGACGTAATAAAGACTTTGTACCACATTACAGACTTGAACATTTCTATATCTTGACGTAGATAATAACGACTTTGTACCACCTTACAGACTTGAACATTTCTCTATCTTGACGTAAATAATAACGACTTTGTACCACTTTACAGTCTTGAACATTTCTCTATCTTGACGTAGATAATAACGACTTTGTACCACCTTACAGTCTTGAACATTTCTCTATCTTGACGTAGATAATAACGACTTTGTACCACCTTACAGTCTTGAACATTTCTATATCTTGACGTAGATAATAACGACTTTGTACTACCTTACAGTCTTGAACATTTCTCTATCTTGACGTAGATAATAACGACTTTGTACCACCTTACAGTCTTGAACATTTCTCTATCTTGACGTAGATAATAACGACTTTGTACTACCTTACAGTCTTGAACATTTCTCTATCTTGACGTAGATAATAACGACTTTGTACCACCTTACAGTCTTCAACATTTCTATATCTTGACGTAGATAACGACTTTGTACCACTTTACAGTCTTGAACATTTCTATATCTTGACATAGATAATAACGACTTTGTACCACCTTACAGTCTTCAACATTTCTCTATCTTGACGTAGATAACGACTTTGTACCACTTTACAGTCTTGAACATTTCTATATCTTGACATAGATAATAACGACTTTTTACCACCTTACAGTCTTCAACATTTCTCTATCTTGACGTAGATAACGACTTTGTACTACCTTATAGTCTTAAACATTTCTCTATCTTGACGTAGATAACGACTTTGTACCACATTACAGTCCTGAACATTTCTCTATCTTGACGTAGATAACGACTTTGTACCACATTACAGTCATGAACATTTCTCTATCTTGACGTAGATAATAACGACTTTATACCACCTTACAGTCTTGAACATTTCTATATCTTGACGTAGATAATAACGACTTTATACCACCTTACAGTCTTGAACATTTCTATATATTGACGTAGATAACGACTTTGTACCACCTTACAGTCTTGAACATTTCTCTATCTTGACGTAGATAATAACGACTTTGTACTACCTTACAGTCTTGAACATTTCTCTATCTTGACGTAGATAATAACGACTTTGTACCACATTACAGTCTTGAACATTTCTATATCTTGACGTAGATAACGACTTTGTACCAACTGACAGCCTTGAACATTTCTCTATCTTGACGTAGATAATAACGACTTTGTACCACTTTACAGTCTTGAACATTTCTCTATCTTGACGTAGATAACGACTTTGTACCACCTTACAGACCTGAACATTTCTCTATCTGGACGTAGATAATAACGACTTTGTACCACCTGACAGCCTTGAACATTTCTCTATCTTGATGTAGAAATGCTCCAAATATCAAACCTATCTCCATCTATTAATAATTCTCTCCTTACTGCCTGTTTTCAAGATTATCTCTCTAAACACCCTACTAGCCCAATAAATTCACTAGGAAACGAAATGAAATCTTCAATTAAATAAACAAACGCAGATAATGTGGACATTTCGGGTTTCCCCTTTATCAACAAAACACAATGGATGAAACACTAATGAGGAATATTTTCGTCTTTAGCATTTCATTCATCGTGTTTTATTGATAACACATTATCTCTATTTGTTTATTTAATTGAAGCTTTCCTTTTCTTTTTTGACATCAGACTTAAAGCGCTAATATCACGAATTATATTGGGTTGAGCACACCTGTATACACACAATCACACATACACACACACACTCACACACACACACAGAGAGAGAAGGAGTGTGTGTGAGAGAGAGAGAGAGAGAGAGAGAAAACACATACACACACAACAAACGCCTAGTTTCTCATCACCTCACATCACCTCATTCTCATAATCGAAGTGGTTGTAGAGGAGGCATGAGAGATGATTTTTCACTAAGTGCCTTCCATCTAGATCTATTCTCAGATTTGCTCAATAGTGTTGAGTTGTCCATCCTTGTCCATTCCTTGTCCATTCCTTGTCCATTCCTTGTCCATTCCTTGTCCATTCCTTGTCCATTCCTTGTCCATTCCTTTACTTTATCCATCCAGCATTTAGTTTGTCGTCCTCTCCTTCTGACTCCTTCTAAGATCCCCTGCATGTTGGTATTTATCAATGTATCATGGCCAAACGAAGAATTTTCTCCTTTTGGCTATAGATAGGAGGGATTCCTGCGGTCCTGTCATAGAGACAAAATTCTTGCGTAAACTAGTGCCAGGCGGTACCAACTCTTCTCGTTGTCGATAAATTACCGGTAATCCGTGGCCAGTATCAGTATCGCTGTTTTAGAGATCGGTACCGGTAATTCCCGATAATAATTCTCGTTGCCGATGATTTGTTATCGACAATGCAGAGTTTGGAGAGCTCTGTTGTTTTTTGTTTCTTATTGTGTTTTTTGTTTTTTTTTTTTGTTTTTTTGTTTTTTTTTAGTTTTAATTTTTTTTTTGTTTTGTTCTCTTTTAATTCGATGTTTCCACTTTATTTTTGTTAATGGTACGTGTCAATGTCACTGAAAAGCAACTTGCAGAATAGTGGAGTGTCGGAGTATCGAGACTGGGATGCTTGGTGTCGATAAATTATCGGTAAGTCTGGTACCGGTATTACCGGTACTCAGTACCGGTACCGTTCGGCACTAGCGTAAACCGCTTCATTTGACGTATGGTATGATCTGTCCAGATGAAGCCTAAAAAGCGTCTGTAGCATCTTTTTCCGAATAATTGTATCATTTTTAGGATTTCTAAGGTCAATATCCAATTTCACAAACATGCTAAGAAGATACTAAGTCTTTGAGGTTTAATTATGACTAATCTATTTTATTCTCATCTCATGTAGTTCCATATCTGAAGCAGACGTCGGAGATCATCTTCCGCCAAGCTGATCTATCTCTTGCCAATTCTATTAAAGCAGCGCCACCTTTCTCAGCTTCATCTGTCCAAGTTCTCATCCCTTTCAAATAAGTTATTCTTTGTCTTCCTCTTATTCTTTTTCCATTCATCTTTCCAGTCAAGGCGAGTACTTCCAAACCAGGGTGGCGGATAATGTGTCCTAAAAATTCCATTTGGCGTTTGATGATTTGTGTTATCAGTGATCTTTTTTTGTTTGCCATTTCTAAAATTTCTTCATTTCTTTTCCTTTCAACCCATGACACCCTCATCATTCTTCTATAAAACCACATTTCCGCTGCCTCTAGTCTTTTAACCATGGTCTTGTTTATGGTCCAGCTCTCACAACCATATAGCAGCACAGACAGTACATAGCAATCCAGGACTTTGATTTTTGTTTTCATGCTAATATCCTGTTTTTCATAATTGTATGCAGCTGGTTGAATGCATTCTTCGCCATACCTATTCTTTTCTTTATTTCACAATCTGATTTTCCATTGGATGTTACATTGAATCCTAAATATTTGAAACATTCAACTTGTTGTATTGTTTGTCCTCTGCTTGTTATTACACAGGCTGGTGGGTTATTATTTTTAGATACCGTCATACATTCTGTTTTAGATATATTCAGTTCCAGTCCCATATTTTCACTACTCCTGACTACAACATCCAGTAATTCTTGTAGTTCATGTTCAGATTCTGCCAGTAGAACCGTATCATCTGCATACCTCAGATTTGTTACATTCTTTCCTCCAATACACACCGCCTTCTTATGTTCGATATATATAAAACTTAATTATGATTTGTACAGCTAGTTTTGCACATTCAAATTAGGTATAGAAGGCACTTATTGCTTGTAAGTTCAAGTTTAAAAATACAATTCACGTGTTTAATAAAATCCTGAAAATGATCGGTAAGGAATGAGTTAAAATTAAAGATTCTTTCACGAATGATCTGTAGTAAAGCATTCCACGTAGAATTTAGACATGAATGAGAACGGCAAAGATATGTGACTGTTTATGAGGATTGGTGCAGAAAGCATTATTATGATGCGTACTTTCTGTATCAAATCGTCATTTCCGGCTCATATTGGTATCAACTGGCATCAAATGTTATGAGATCGAGAATAACAATAATGATCATCGTTGTTCTGTAGTAGCCCGAGTTGTTGGAGGATTGATCCGCTGTTTACAATTTCAACATCTTTCTATCCCTAAGGGCTATCCTACACCGGAGATTGACTCCAACGACCCGGCACTGCCGTCCTCTGCGTCCGCTGCTGTCTTCCGAATAGAGACGTCGGGCACGGACAAAACCATACCATTTGTTTGTTTTTTTTCGAGCTTGGTATGGGTAGGTCAAGCGGCTCTTCTCTTTATTCTTAGTATTTTTCCGTGTCCGACGTCTTTATCTGGAAGACGGCAGAAGACGGCAGTGCCGGGTCGTCAGAGTCAGCCTCCGGTGAGGGTCAGCCCTAACACATTCGTACACGAAAATAACGTTAACACACTAATACATCAAGAAAGAGCTATGATCAAAAAACAAGTTTCGAGGCGTTGGAGTTCAACAAGTCTTGGAGAGATAAATGAAATGTGAATATTGTAAAGACAGATGACGGAGCAATGGTAAAACAATAGTTTTGTCTCCCTACAGAGGTTGAATGTTATGGAACGACATTCTTCACGCTCAAAGGCCTTTAGGCACTGTATGAAACGTGAACGTTTATGAGTCGTACAAAGATGACTAATAATGGTAATGGCCTTTGAGCGTGAAGACTGTCGTTCCATGACATTCAACCTCTGTCGGGAGACGGAACTCCGGTAAGGTAAGGTAAGATGAAGATGACGTCACTCAGGTATTTGTTGTGGTTTTTTGCCATCCGCGTTTATGAGTAATTCTCACTAAACTCTATTAACCAGACTTTAAACGTTCAATGTTACACATAGTTTTGTGTATTGGCCTGTTATACTTCTGGATGGAAATGTTGAGAGCTTCTTAGCCAAGCCCATACTATCTATATTCTGATCAATAGATAGAGCGAAGTTGACGTCATTCAGGTCTTCGTTATTGTTTCTTTTCATCCATCTTTATGCGTAATTCTCACTAAACTGTATTAACCAGACTATAAACGTTCGAGGTTACACATAGTTTTGTGTGTTGGTCCGTTAAATTTCAAGATGGCAATGATGTGAGTTTCTTCGTGGCCTTCGTAAAGCTATGGCCTGGTACTGACGAAAAAAATGACGTCAAAATGTCACAAAAGAAAACAAATCGTGAGTTGTATTCAATAGTTCAACCAACGAAATAACTTGTTTCCATGAGCTCTACTAACGACAACTCACTAGGCGGTGCAAAAATCAAATAATGACGTCAAACTGCCAGTCCTTTTGGTTTTCAGTATCAGGCTATAACATAACGATGGCTACGGTCAGTATCAGGCTATAACATAACGATGGCTACAGTATCAGGCTATAACATAACGATAGCTACAGTATCAGGCTATAACATAACGATGGCTACGGTATCAAGCTATAACATAACGATGGCTACAGTATCAGGCTATAACATAACGATGGCTACGGTATCAGGCTATAACATAACGATGGCTACAGTATCAGGCTATAACATAACGATGGCTACAGTATCAGGCTATAACATAACGATGGCTACAGTATCAGGCTATAACATCACGATGGCTACAGTATCAGGCTATAAGATAACGATGGCTACAGTATCAGGCTATAAACATAACGATGGCTACAGTATCAGGCTATAACATAATGATGGCTACAGTATCAGGCTATAACATAACGATGGCTACAGTATCAGGCTATAACATAACGATGGCTACAGTATCAGGCTATAACATAACGATGGCTACAGTATCCGGCTATAACATAACGATGGCTACAGTATCAGGCGATAACATAACGATAGCTACAGTATCAGCCTATAACATAACGATGGCTACAGTATCAGGCTATAACATCACGATGGCTACAGTATCAGGCTATAACATAACGATGGCTACAGTATCAGGCTATAACATAACGATGGCTACAGTATCAGGCTATAACATAACGATGGCTACAGTATCAGGCTATAACATAACGATGGCTACAGTATCAGGCTATAACATAACGATGGCTACAGTATCAGGCTATAACATAACGATGGCGACAGTATCAGGCTATAACATAACGATGGCTACAGTATCACGCTATAACATAACGATGGCTACAGTATCAGGCTATAACATAACGATGGCTACGGTATCAGGCTATAACATAACGATAGCTACAGTATCAGGCTATAACATAACGATGGCTACAGTATCAGGCTATAACATAACTATGACTACAGTATCAGGCTATAACATAACGATGGCTACAGTATCAGGCTGTAACATAACGATGGCTACAGTATCAGGCTATAACATAATGATGGCTACAGTATCAGGCTATAACATAACGATGGCTACAGTATCAGGCTATAACATAACGATGGCTACAGTATCAGGCTATAACATAACGATGGCTACAGTATCAGGCTATAACATAACGATGGCTACGGTCAGTATCAGGCTATAAAATAACGATGGCTACAGTATCAGGCTATAACATTACGATGGCTACAGTAACAGGCTATAACATAACGATGGCTACAGTATCAGGCTATAACATAACGATGGCTACAGTATCAGGCTATAACATAACGATGGCTACAGTATCAGGCTATAACATAATGATGGCTACAGTATCAGGCTATAACATAACGATGGCTACAGTATCAGGCTATAACATAACGATGGCTACAGTATCAGGCTATAACATAACGATGGCTACAGTATCAGGCTATAACATAACTATGGCTACAGTATCAGGCTATAACATAACGATGGCTACAGTATCAGGCTATAACATCACGATGGCTACAGTATCAGGCTATAACATAACGATGGCTACAGTATCAGGCTATAACATCACGATGGCTACAGTATCAGGCTATAACATAACGATGGCTACAGTATCAGGCTATAACATAACGATGGCTACAGTATCAGGCTATAACATAACGATGGCTACAGTATCAGGCTATAACATAACGATGGCTACAGTGTCAGGCTATAACATAACGATGGCTACAGTATCAGGCTATAACATAACGATGGCTACGGTTTCTCAGCCAAGCGCACACTCTATATAATTTATTGAGAATACTCTGAAAATGGCTGTCAAAAGCAATAACAAATAGCTGAGTGACGTCAATTTCGTTCCTGCTATACAGGCTGTTAGGTGATTAGTTATCACTAAATCAAATCAATCAGATTATATATAGATAGTTCGAAGTTAACGTCACTCAGGTCTTTGTTATTGTTATTTGCCATCCTCGTTTATGAGTAATTCTCACTAAACTGTATTAGCCGGACTACAAACGTTTAAGGTTACACATAGTGTTGTGTGTTTGCCATTTATACTTCCGGATGGCAACGTTGTGAGCTTCTTAGTCAAGCGCACACCATCTATTATACTGACTATAAACGATAATGGTTACACAAAGTTTAGTGTGTTTGTCCGTTATACTTCCGGATGGCAATGTTGTGAGCTCCTTAGCCAAGCGCATACTCCTACTTTTAAGGTAACACACATTTTTATGTGTCGGTATGTTAAATTTGGCTGGTGGATGTTGTGAGTATTTAACCTAAACACATATCATCAATAAAATGTTGAGAAATTCAAGCATGGAGTTTTTGCAATTATAAGAAATTTTATTGATTCTCTCGCTTGACGTTTGGAAATGTATCCCTATTTTCAAATGTGTGACTATTGATGCTTTGCGTTTAGCTAAAATAATCACAACACCCTCCAGCGGGTTGAAACGTTCAAATTTGTGGCTAGAACAAATTCATTTCCAAGTACAAAGCTCTTACCGAGGTAATACAGCTTGGATGTAGTTGGTCACATCTATTGTCTATCAGGAAAACGATGTAAAATGATACTAAAAAATAGAAACATTACACAGAAGAAGATTTCACATACAACAATGCCAATGCCCGCATAGATATCACCGAGACAGACAGAAACAAGATAGACTGAAGGGGCATTTGCAGCTATGTGGGCTTGTGGTATGACACTCGCTTTCGGATCGGAAGGTCCTGGGTTCGAGCCTCGCGCTCGGCGCATAGTTGAGTCCTTGGAAAAGGCTCTTTACTCACTTTCTCTCACCGTACTCAGGTGTAAAATGAGTACCTGGCCGTAAACAGCGTTGTCTTTGTCCGAAAAATTGTAATATCGCCTAACAAGCGGCATGTCCCGTCCTACATGTTAAATGTTGCTGTTGGCCAGGGACCCCTTGTAAAGCGCTTTGAAAACATTTAGTGGATATTGCGCTATATAAAGCTCAATTTTTTTTTTTTAATTTATATAATGTTAATAACTTTCTAAATCCTAATGCAAACCAATCATAGTTTTCTACGATGTAATAAAATAAGAGTTTCTATGTGAATATTTGCTTGTCGAAGTGAGCCACATACGGTTCCAAGAGATAATGACGTCACTTGTACGTGTTTCCGTACTCATGGAATGTTAACCAAAGTGTTGAGGGTTTATGGAATTCAAAGTTTAGAAACTTTAATATATTTGTGATTGGTGACCCAATGTAATCCTTGGCTATGCATTCCTTCAACTTCTTGGTTCATTCATTCATTCATTCATTCATTCTCTCTCTCTCTGTCTCTCTCTCTCTCTCTCTCTCTCTCTCTCTCTCTCTCTCTTTCTCTTTCTCTTTCTTTCTCTCTCTCTATCTATCTGTCTATTTTCTATCTATCTATCTCCCTTTCTCTCTCTATCTCTCTCTCTCTTTCTCTCTCTCTCTATCTCTATCTATCTGTCTATCTATCTATCTATCTCCCTTTCTCTCTCTCTCTCTATCTCTCTCTCTTTCACTCTCTATCTATATATCTATCTATCTATCTATCTCCCTTCCTCTCTCTCTCTCTCTCTCTCTCTTTCTCTCTCTATATATATCTATCCATCTATCTATCTATCTTCCTTTCTCTCTCTCTCTCTCTCTCTCTCTCTCTCTCTCTCTCTAGGTTTTATAAAGCGCAATATCCACTAAATGATGCAGGCCAGATAAATGTAATGGTAGAATGTTTAAAGCTTGTTGTCACCACCTGGCTTATGTGTTACATTTATTTTTAACACGTCACTCTCTCTTAATGTAATACCTGATTTGTGAAAGACCTCTGATTTATAAAAGGTTCCGAAAAAAAGAAAGAATACTAGTTGTTTAAATGACTTTAGACCAGTGGCGTTAACACCAATAGTTCTGAAAGTGTTTGAGGGGTTTGTTCTATTATTTCTTTTAAATTCACATCAGTTTGCCTATAAAGGGAGGGCGAGGGGAATAGACGCGTAGACAACACATGCAGTGTATTTGTAACTAGCATCCTAAAACATCTTGAGAGAAAAAAATATAATATGCATGTCTCCTTTTCATTGACTTCCCTTCTGCATTCAATACAATTTAAACACATATTATGATTTTTTTAAAAGTGTTTGGATTTAAATGTGAGCAACAGTATCGTAGTTTGGATTTTGGAATTTACAACGAATAGAGTTCAGTATGAAAAAATAAATAACACTTTTCTAGTCTAAAGACATTAATACAAGGAGCTCTCAAGGTTGTGTTTTGTACCAAACCCTCTATACCCTGTACACAAACGACTACAGGGTTCACTATGATAATACAAAAATTATTAAGTTTGCAGACGATTCAGTTATTCAGTGTTTTATTCGTAACTAAGAGTCTCCTCATGAGGTGGCAAAATTTGTAAACGGGTATAAGGATAGCTTGCTATTACTTAATGTTCAAAAAACAAAAGAGATGATAATTGATTTTCGGCTAAACAAAAATCATTTAGTGCCCCTAAGAATTGAGCAGCAATTTTGGGAAATTGTTGATTCCTATAAAGATCTCGGACTTAGCATTGACAACAAGCCGAATTGGCATTTGCATGTAAATATTATTTGTTCAAAACTCAGTTTTCCTTAGAAAACTAATTTTTTCAAGTTACAAAAGAAACCCTTAATGTGTTCTATGTGTCAATAGTTCGAAGTATTATCACATTTAGAATCAATTGCTGGATTGGGCCTATCCCTGCAGGGAATAGAGAATGAATAGGTAAAATTGTAAGAAGAGCCGAAAGCATTGTGCTGTCCACCCTACCTGCACAAAATTTCCTCTATGAAGAATATTCTTCTATAAAAAATTTAAAAATTTTTAGCATCTTGAAAGATAAGCAACATCCACTATTTTTAGAATATAAAATATCAGGTAGATCAGGTAGGGTGATAAGTTTAAAATCCTGAACAGAACAATTTAAAATGTCCTTTGCACCCTCTACCTCTAGGAGACTTTCTCAAAGTGGCATTAAGATGGAGATGAAGGACAGTGAGGATGGGTAAATAGTGGGTGTGAATATATCAAAGCCGAAAGGACTAAGAATTAAAGAAGCTGATATACAGAGAAGTGATAAGACATGGAATGAGATATTTAAAAAAAATTAGCTCGGGATAGAGAAGGATAGAAACTGTTTGTCTGTGGCCTACACCCTGACCCAGGGTGAAAAAGGCAATGATGATGATGATGATGATGAATATTATTATAGAGAATAAAAGGGTACAAAATTGGGGTGATACGAGAGAAGAAGAACGTTTGTTTGTTTGTTTGTTTGTGTGTGTGTGAGAGAGAGAGTGAGTGAGAGAGAGAGAGAGGAGAGAGAGAGAGAGAGAGAATCTGGGGGGGGGGTATGTTTTAATGTGTCTAGTTTTGTTAAGCTTTTTGTTGGTTTACTTCTATGTCATTGTATTTCCTCTTTATCATTTATTTACTTAATTATTTGCAGACATGCATTAGTCTATGGCAAATACCCAATGTAAAGTTCCAGAAGTGTATAGAAAACGGTAAGGGCTGCCTGAAGCCGGTGATCGTAAAATACTAACGAAAGAGTGAAAATGGAAAGGCTTCGTATGGGAACAAAACAGACAAGGGACGTTTCGGGTACAAACCCTTCGTCAGCACAACAATACACAAATAAACGTGGAAAACAAATAAAATATAATGAAAAATAACTTGTATCGTCTGTACTCAATGGTGGTTGCAGTATGAATGAAATGTTAGAAGACAATAGAGAATAAATTTTTTTTTTTTTCCGCGGCGGTGGTGGGGTTTGAACCTGCGACCTTATTGGTACGACAACTCCGCCTGGCAGGTGAGAGCGTGGCTCTACCGTGTGAGCTATCCATGAACACAAAAATATTCGTTTCAAACTCAAAGTCATTACTAGATCCCTCTCTCACCCACTTCTTGAGACCGCCGATTCGTTCGTACACCACCATCGCGAATAATTTTGACCAGCAGTTAAGCTTAATAGCCAATATTCTCAACACAAACATATAACATAGAAACGATTGAGACATTGAGTATGCTCCGGTGTATGGGGTGAATTTTTTAATTCAGAAAAGTGAGTGGAGCAGGCACTTATGTTGGTAACAACAAGATATGAAGTGAATAGAAAAGTGCCAGAAGACAATAGAGAATAATTTTTTTTTTTTTTTTTTTTTTCCGCGGCGGTGGTGGGGTTTGAACCTGCGACCTTATTGGTACGACAACTCCGCCTGGCAGGTGAGAGCGTGGCTCTACCGTGTGAGCTATCCACGAACACAAAAATATTCGTTTCAAACTCAAAGTCATTACTAGATCCCTCTCTCACCCACTTCTTGAGACCGCCGATTCGTTCGTACAACCACCATCGCGAATAATTTTGACCAGCAGTTAAGCTTAATAGCCAATATTCTCAACACAAACATATAACATAGAAACGATTGAGACATTGAGTATGCTCCGGTGTATGGGTGAATTTTTTAATTCAGAAAAGTGAGTGGAGCAGGCACTTATGTTGGTAACAACAAGATATGAAGTGAATAGAAAAGTGCCAGAAGACAATAGAGAATAATTTTTTTTTTTTTTTTTTTTTTTTTCCGCGGCGGTGGGGGGGTTTGAACCTGCGACCTTATTGGTACGACAACTCCGCCTGGCAGGTGAGAGCGTGGCTCTACCGTGTGAGCTATCCACGAACACAAAAATATTCGTTTCAAACTCAAAGTCATTACTAGATCCCTCTCTCACCCACTTCTTGAGACCGCCGATTCGTTCGTACACCACCATCGCGAATAATTTTGACCAGCAGTTAAGCTTAATAGCCAATATTCTCAACACAAACATATAACATAGAAACGATTGAGACATTGAGTATGCTCCGGTGTATGGGGTGAATTTTTTAATTCAGAAAAGTGAGTGGAGCAGGCACTTATGTTGGTAACAACAAGATATGAAGTGAATAGAAAAGTGCCAGAAGACAATAGAGAATAAATTATTTTTTTTTTTTTTTTTTTTTTTTTTTTTTTTTTTTTTTTTTTTTTTTTTCCGCGGCGGTGGTGGGGTTTGAACCTGCGACCTTATTGGTACGACAACTCCGCAACGTGGCCTACGGTGAGACAGACGTTGTGGCTCTACCAGTGAGTGACTACAGTCTCACTGTAACAACTAAAATAATGCGTATCTTTCAAACACATCGCAAAGTTCATTTTTACTAGTACTCTTCTACGCACACGAACGGCCGGAGGGTTGTTCGTTACAACGAATAATTTTGGTCTGTACCAGAGTCTACACGATTACATAGCACAAACACACCGCCGCGAAAAAAAAAAAAAAAAAAAATTTATTCTCTATTGTCTTCTGGCACTTTTCTATTCACTTCATATCTGTTGTTACCAACATAAGTGCCTGCTCCACTCACTTTTCTGAATTAAAAAATTCACCCCATACACCGGAGCATACTCAATGTCTCAATCGTTTCTATGTTATATGTTTGTGTTGAGAATATTGCTATTAAGCTTAACTGCTGTCAAAATTATTCGCGATGGTGGTGTACGAACGAATCGGCGGTCTCAAGAATGGGTGAGAGAGGGATCTAGTAATGACTTTGAGTTTGAAACGAATATTTTGTGTTCGTGGATAGCTCACACGTAGAGCCACGCTCTCACCTGCCAGGCGGAGTTGTCGTACCAATAAGTCGCAGGTTCAAACCCACCACCGCCGCGAAAAAAAAAAAAAAAATTTATTTCTATTGTTTCTGATTTCTATTCCCATATTTGTTGTTACTAGTGCCTGCACTATTTTCAACACCAGCCTCAAAGTCTCAATCGTTTCATGTATGTCTGAAAAATTTTTACTTATTGTCATTTCCATTTTACGCGATCTCTCAAATGGACATAAGCTTGTTTGACTAGCGTTTTCTAGAATTAAAAAATTCACCCCATTATCTATTGTCTCGGAGCTATACATCTTTGTACAACATAGTCTCAATCGAATAAATTCCTAGAGATAATATGTTTTTTTGTGTTTGAAATATGGCTATTAAGCTTAACTGCTGGTCAAAATTATTCGCGATGGTGGTGTACGAACGAATCGCGGTCTCAAGAAGTGGGTGAGAGAGGATCTAGTAATGACTTTGAGTTTGAAACGAATATTTTTGTGTTCGTGGATAGCTCACACGGTAGAGCCACGCTCTCACCTGCCAGGCGGAGTTGTCGTACCAATAAGGTCGCAGGTTCAAACCCCACCACCGCCGCGGAAAAAAAAAAAAAAAAAAAAATTTATTCTCTATTGTCTTCTGGCACTTTTCTATTCACTTCATATCTTGTTGTTACCAACATAAGTGCCTGCTCCACTCACTTTTCTGAATTAAAAAATTCACCCATACACCGGAGCATACTCAATGTCTCAATCGTTTCTATGTTATATGTTTGTGTTGAGAATATTGGCTATTAAGCTTAACTGCTGGTCAAAATTATTCGCGATGGTGGTGTACGAACGAATCGGCGGTCTCAAGAAGTGGGTGAGAGAGGGATCTAGTAATGACTTTGAGTTTGAAACGAATATTTTTGTGTTCGTGGATAGCTCACACGGTAGAGCCACGCTCTCACCTGCCAGGCGGAGTTGTCGTACCAATAAGGTCGCAGGTTCAAACCCCACCACCGCCGCGGAAAAAAAAAAAAAAAAAAAAATTTATTCTCTATTGTCTTCTGGCACTTTTCTATTCACTTCATATCTTGTTGTTACCAACATAAGTGCCTGCTCCACTCACTTTTCTGAATTAAAAAATTCACCCCATACACCGGAGCATACTCAATGTCTCAATCGTTTCTATGTTATATGTTTGTGTTGAGAATATTGGCTATTAAGCTTAACTGCTGGTCAAAATTATTCGCGATGGTGGTGTACGAACGAATCGGCGGTCTCAAGAAGTGGGTGAGAGAGGGATCTAGTAATGACTTTGAGTTTGAAACGAATATTTTTGTGTTCGTGGATAGCTCACACGGTAGAGCCACGCTCTCACCTGCCAGGCGGAGTTGTCGTACCAATAAGGTCGCAGGTTCAAACCCCACCACCGCCGCGGAAAAAAAAAAAAAAAAAATTTATTCTCTATTGTCTTCTGGCACTTTTCTATTCACTTCATATCTTGTTGTTACCAACATAAGTGCCTGCTCCACTCACTTTTCTGAATTAAAAAATTCACCCCATACACCGGAGCATACTCAATGTCTCAATCGTTTCTATGTTATATGTTTGTGTTGAGAATATTGGCTATTAAGCTTAACTGCTGGTCAAAATTATTCGCGATGGTGGTGTACGAACGAATCGGCGGTCTCAAGAAGTGGGTGAGAGAGGGATCTAGTAATGACTTTGAGTTTGAAACGAATATTTTTGTGTTCGTGGATAGCTCACACGGTAGAGCCACGCTCTCACCTGCCAGGCGGAGTTGTCGTACCAATAAGGTCGCAGGTTCAAACCCCACCACCGCCGCGCGAAAAAAAAAAAAAAAAAAAAAAAAATTTATTCTCTATTGTCTTCTGGCACTTTTCTATTCACTTCATATCTTGTTGTTACCAACATAAGTGCCTGCTCCACTCACTTTTCTGAATTAAAAAATTCACCCCATACACCGGAGCATACTCAATGTCTCAATCGTTTCTATGTTATATGTTTGTGTTGAGAATATTGGCTATTAAGCTTAACTGCTGGTCAAAATTATTCGCGATGGTGGTGTACGAACGAATCGGCGGTCTCAAGAAGTGGGTGAGAGAGGGATCTAGTAATGACTTTGAGTTTGAAACGAATATTTTTGTGTTCGTGGATAGCTCACACGGTAGAGCCACGCTCTCACCTGCCAGGCGGAGTTGTCGTACCAATAAGGTCGCAGGTTCAAACCCCACACCGCCGCGGAAAAAAAAAAAAAAAAAAAAAAAAAATTTATTCTCTATTGTCTTCTGGCACTTTTCTATTCACTTCATATCTTGTTGTTACCAACATAAGTGCCTGCTCCACTCACTTTTCTGAATTAAAAAATTCACCCCATACACCGGAGCATACTCAATGTCTCAATCGTTTCTATGTTATATGTTTGTGTTGAGAATATTGGCTATTAAGCTTAACTGCTGGTCAAAATTATTCGCGATGGTGGTGTACGAACGAATCGGCGGTCTCAAGAAGTGGGTGAGAGAGGGATCTAGTAATGACTTTGAGTTTGAAACGAATATTTTTGTGTTCGTGGATAGCTCACACGGTAGAGCCACGCTCTCACCTGCCAGGCGGAGTTGTCGTACCAATAAGGTCGCAGGTTCAAACCCCACCACCGCCGCGGAAAAAAAAAAAAAAAAATTTATTCTCTATTGTCTTCTGGCACTTTTCTATTCACTTCATATCTTGTTGTTACCAACATAAGTGCCTGCTCCACTCACTTTTCTGAATTAAAAAATTCACCCCATACACCGGAGCATACTCAATGTCTCAATCGTTTCTATGTTATATGTTTGTGTTGAGAATATTGGCTATTAAGCTTAACTGCTGGTCAAAATTATTCGCGATGGTGGTGTACGAACGAATCGGCGGTCTCAAGAAGTGGGTGAGAGAGGGATCTAGTAATGACTTTGAGTTTGAAACGAATATTTTTGTGTTCGTGGATAGCTCACACGGTAGAGCCACGCTCTCACCTGCCAGGCGGAGTTGTCGTACCAATAAGGTCGCAGGTTCAAACCCCACCACCGCCGCGGAAAAAAAAAAAAAAAAAAAATTATTCTCTATTGTCTTCTGGCACTTTTCTATTCACTTCATATCTTGTTGTTACCAACATAAGTGCCTGCTCCACTCACTTTTCTGAATGAAATGTTAGCGTGGCGTGGGTAGAGGATAGGGTGCCCCAGGGGGCAGATCTAATTGATAAGCAAAGGTCAGCGTCAGGGAACAGAACTTTCCAGACTATAATGGAAGATAAAAGACATATTGGTAGTAGTAGTAGTAGTAGTAGTAGTAGTAGTAGTAGTAGTAGTAGTAGTAGTAGTAGTAGTAGTAGTAGTTGTAGTAGTAGTAGTGGTAGTAGTAGTAGTAGTAGTAGTAGCAGTAGTAGTAGTAGTAGCAGTAGTAGTAGTAGTAGTTGTAGTAGTAGTAGTAGTAGTAGTAGTAGTAGTAGTAGTAGTAGTAGTAGTAGTAGTAGTAGTAGTAGTAGTATAGAACGCTGTAGTGGAACAGTAGGGGACGGTGGAGGGGGCGAGGTGAAAGGGTCACGGCGGAGGTGGGGGGGGGGGGTTGTTGGATGAGCGAAGGTCGAATCTTCGCGAAGGAACGATGCGATAGTAAAGTGGAATACACCGATAAATAGATAGATGGATAGACAGATAGATAGGTAGATAGACAGAAAAGAGGGGAGAGAAGGGAGAGAGAGAGAGAGAAAAAAAAAAAAAATAAATAAATAAATAAATAAATAAATAAATAAATAAATAAATTAAAAAAAAAAGGGGGGGGGGTTGGTTTGAGGCGACCCGGTAGAGAGGGGGAGTTAGAGAGAGAGAAGGGGGGGGGTGGAAA
>NC_088373.1:26148887-26178887 GCF_034508935.2 Berghia stephanieae | reverse complement strand
TTTATTTATTTATTTATTTATTTATTTATTTATTTTTTTTCTCTCTCTCTCTCCCTTCTCTCCCCTCTTTTCTGTCTATCTACCTATCTATCTGTCTATCCATCTATCTATTTATCGGTGTATTCCACTTTACTATCGCATCGTTCCTTCGCGAAGATTCGACCTTCGCTCATCCAACAACCCCCCCCCCACCTCCGCCGTGACCCTTTCACCTCGCCCCCTCCACCGTCCCCTACTGTTCCACTACAGCGTCTATACTACTACTACCTACTACTACTACTACTACTACTACTACTACTACTACTAACTACTACTACTACTACTACTACTACTACTCTACTACTACTACTACTGCTACTACTACTACTACTACTCCCACTACTACTACTACAACTACTACTACTACCTACTACTACTACTAACTACTTACTACTAACTACTACTCTACTACTACTACTACTACTACTACTACTACTACTACTACTACTACTACTAACTACTACTACTACTACTACCAATATGTCTTTTATCTTCCATTATAGTCTGGAAAGTTCTGTTCCCTGACGCTGACCTTTGCTTATCAATTTGATCTGCCCCCTGGGGCACCCTATCCTCTACCCACGCCACGCTAACATTTCATTCATACTGCAACCACCATTGAGTACAGACGATACAAGTTATTTTTCATTATATTTTATTTGTTTTCCACGTTTATTTGTGTATTGTTGTGCTGACGAAGGGTTTGTACCCGAAACGTCCCTTGTCTGTTTTGTTCCCATACGAAGCCTTTCCATTTTCACTCTTTCGTTAGAAGTGTATAGATAAAGTTCATATTATCTTATCTCTTATCAAACCACTTTATAAAAGGCCCCTGACCAACAGCAAAACGTTACATAAAGGACGAGACATGACGACTGTTAGGCAATATTACAATTTCTTTCCGACACAGACAACGCTGTTAACGACCAGGCACTCAATTTACCCCTGAGTTTGATGACAAGATGTGAGTGAAGAGCCTTTTCCAAAATATGACGTCAAAATGCTAGTCTTTGGCCACAAAAGAAAACAAATCGTGAGTTGTATTCAATAGTTCAACCAATGGGACCACTTGTTTCCATGAGCACTACTCGCTAGGCGGTGCAAAAACCAAATAATGACGTCAAAATGCCAGTCTTTTTGGGTTTCAGTGTCAGGCTATAACTTAACGATGGCTACGGCTTCATTTATAATCAAGTAATTGTTCAACAATAATACCGACTATATCCGTAGTTTTCCCGGGCTACTTTTACACCAGGCCTATTTCTTACATTTTTCTGAAACAAATTATAGGCGTCGTATCAACGCTTATGTTTTTAGTTTTTACATGTTGATGATAACTGAATAAAACTATCTATGTACATGCTCATTTTAATACATTTTTTCCAATTTTGGAAAGTAGCAAAAATCTCTAGGATTGAGTGAGTTGAAAATACTCTACCATCTTAGTTTCGTTTTTAGATTTTCATCTGACTCTTGGGGGCATGTGATGAAACAAGTGCAAACGGGGTCATATAGATGGCCATATTCCTTTAGTTTCATTTTGTCTACAATTTTCATCCCAGAGATTTCCAAAAATGGCTTACGGAGAGACTCTTAGATTATTCACATATCTCCTTATTTTCATCGTCGATATTAAAGCAGGTGTGTTAAATTTGAATGAGATTAAATCAGAATCTATTACCATGGAAAATTGGCCGTCAATTTACAACGACGTCTGTGGGCGCTCGTGTCAAAATGGTAAGCTAATATATCAACCAGAACATTGTGAATATCCTCTTTGTTTTCCTTGTACATGTGACACCGATTGTACAACCAAAGGGACGTGTTGTCCGTCATCTGATTGGTCCAACCAACATTTCCTGGTGGAGGGCGCCAACACGTCCACGACGAATGATAATAAATATAACGAGCTGATTGAACTTTTCGACAGAATGCGCTGTCAAACGTTACTTTCGTATTTTTCAAACCGCTTTATACGTCTTATAAGCAGATGTCCGCCTAAATGGGAAGACCCGATTACGCAAAACAAATGTGAAGAGTGGTCACAGTTAACCCATATAGATCTAATTGTTCCATACGTGGATACCAACACTGGGTTTGTCTTCAAAAATATATTCTGTGCAAAATGTAATGGATTTGACACGGATAAAGATTCAAAGAGCAACACCAGATCATCGGACGAAAATCACAAGACAGCCCGCGGACTTGAAGCAATTAGAATCGGTTACCGTTGTGCGTTACCATACGGCCATCATCATATCTACCACCTAGAAGATCGATATAGTATTCTTCACACGATACTGCAAACCAGGCAAAAAAAATTATATTGTCCTTTAATACCTATCAGGAATAATGGAAGCATGTGCTATGTACCTCCCGACGTATATCACGAACAATACAATTATGTCGACTCATGCCCGGACAACACGGACCAAACTCTCAAAAATCTCTGTCACAATTTACCTGCACTTCCAGCTCTTAGAGTCACCGATGCTAAAAACTTGTTTTGTTATATGTGTAACGGGCTTGGTGTTTACAAATCTCAATCTTGTGATATACCTAACCACTATACTGACTTTGATTTTATTTTTGATTTCAAGAATACTCCTTCTGAGAAAGACGAAAACAAAATGAAGAAAGCTGAATACTGTTTGACTCAATCCCTGACAGGAGCAAAGGTACGGATCATTGCGTCACTCTGGTTTTATGTGTCAATGAACAGGATAAATGGGCTCCGATAGTTGGTAGAGCATTCGCTTTACACGCAAAGGAACCTAGAGCGATCCCGGGTGCAGTCGAGATGTTTTCCTGACCCCCCCCCCCCCATCCTCCTGTGCACCCTGTCCGCCCAGCAGTGATTAGGTAGCTGTTTCAGCTAGATCTGGCGGAGTGTACTTTACGATAAACTGGGGGTCCTTTCCATAGGGTAGCAAGCAATTGCTATTGTCCGTTTCACGATATAGAATCCGGGATAAACTCCGGCTCCATGGGCCTCATGGCTCTGAAGGCCAGATAAAGGAAACTAATTATACATCCAAAATGAAATTTAAAAAAAACTAACTGTGCTCAAAGCGCGATAGAATGGGTCCCAAGACAACATCAACACGTTACATATAAGACGAGACATGATATTACAATTTTTTTTCGGACAAAAACAAACGCTGTCAACGGCTAGGTACTCATTTTACACTTGAGTATTGTGAGAGAATGTGAGCAAAGAGCCGTTTCCAAAGACTCAACTATGCGCCACTCAGAGCGGGACGTGAACCCTGGAATTTCCTGCCAGAAGGTGAGTATCTCATACCACCAGACCACATAGCCGACAAGAGTTGGGGAGCTTGCAATGTTGTAAAGTTTAACTCTCTCCACTTTCAGGATTTTCCCCAAAACTTCACACCAAACTAATACAAAAACAGGATATTCCCCAAAACTTCACACCAAACTAATACAAAAACAGGATATTCCCCAAAACTTCACACCAAACTAATACAAAAACAGGATATTCCCCAAAACTTCACACCAAACTAATACAAAAACAGGATAGTCCCCAAAACTTCACACCAAACTAATACAAAAACAGGATATTCCCCAAAACTTCACACCAAACTAATACAAAAACAGGATTTTCCCCAAAACTTCACACCAAACTAATACAAAAATAGATTTTTTACCGCTCAGACACAATAGCAGTAAGTTCTTCCGATACATAATTTCTTTATCAAAACATGCTCTACAGCACACTGCTAATTTTATTTTAAATTTTATGATGTACAAGAGAAATTTGAATAAGAAAAATGTTGGTTGTATCGTAAGGAATGGGACGATTTTCCTTTACTTGGCAAGGAGACGATAAATACTGAAAACGCCATACCCGAAATGAATAATAAACAAAAAAAAATATAACAGCTTCAAAAAAAAAAGAACAAAATACCAAAGACAAAACTTTCCGAGTTCAAAACCCTTCTTCAGTCAACAACAACAACAACGTGACCCACCATGTCAAATGCCCTATTATCTTGGGACGAATCTCAACGATCCTATTTTCACATCATTTTTATTCTATTTCGCTTAACGGTAGCCAATTCAGGAGTGGCGTTCCAAAACACCCTATCTCCGTTTTTCCCCATTGATGAGATATTGAGGATTATTTCCCCTACAATTTCTTATTAACTCTATTATCTTATCACATCTAAACTTCAAATTCACACAAATCTAGGGAAATTCTTGTGCCATTTGATGCTTAAGATAAAGTTTTCTTTTCAAATTATCTCATGGATGGAATATCTCAAAAATTAGAAAAATCGACTCAACGAGTTTTGGAAAACCAGCCTTCAATTAACCCCGACCGACGTGTGTGTGCGGCTATGTTGTCTTGTGGTATGACACTCGCTTTCGGATCGGAAGGTCCTGGGTTTGAGCCTCGCTCGGCGCCTGGTTGAGTACTGGGAAAAAGGCTCTTTACTCACATTCTCTTACCGTATTCAAGTTTAAAATGAGTACCTGGCTGTTAACAGCGATGTCGAAAAAGATTGGAATATCGCCTAATAGTTCTACATGTTGAGTGTTTATGTTTGCTGTGGATCCCTTGTAAAGAGCTTTGATCACGTTTAGTGGATATGGCGCTATATAAATGCTCTAGTTCTTTTTTATTTTACATATTTTCAGTTTTAATAATAAAAACAAATGGGTTTTGCCCGGGTCTTTATTGTGTCTTGTAGGGTCTTACCTTCTATCTTGTCCCGAGTTTTCCAGGTCTTGTCTATGGATCATATGGAACTTCTTTTTTGTCTTGGCTTGGATTTTTTCTTAAGTCTGCTCTGGGAATTGTCTGGGCTCTGGTCTTGGGTTTAGTCTGAAATTGTCCAGGGGTTCCAACAGGTACAACATTATCAAGGAGTGTATGAGACATTTTCTGGGTCCTTCATGCTTTTCTTATTTTTTTTAATTTCAGGAGGAATGCACTTTAGTACGTTGTGCTCCTGGTAAATTGTTCATGAACGCCAGCGAATCCTGCCAAACGGCCATCTCAGATATCTGGCGTTTGGAGTACTACCTCGAGCTCATGTATGTGATAATGGATTCACCAGCCTACCTTGCAAACATTGATAAAATTCTTACAAATATTGATGACGTGTTTGATAAGATGCGTTCATATTATTTGGATTATTACATTGTTATAAAAATCAAACGATGTAGCCGACATAATGGCGATAACAAAGACGATGAATTTAAACAAGAGATACAAGTTAAAGTGTCGTCAACACTCTCTACAAGTATGAAAACAACAAGGGATAATTTTGAAACCAAATTCACAAACTTAATCAGGAATTCACAACTTACTTTAACCTTTTATAACAAGAGCAGTGAAAATTCAAATAAAACGGAAACTATACGTTTAGGACTTGCGTGTGTTGGGCATGACTTGTGTAACTTATACAGGGTAGAGTCAGGCTTTTATGATACTTGTATTGGGTATGTGAAAACTTTCAAAATCGGTTACGAACATTTTCTCACTTATGATAGAACTGAATACATTCCGCTTACTCTCACCTCAGTGTGTCCGTTTGTAACTCTCGAGCTCACGTCATCTCCATCATTCATTGACAAAAACTTCTCTCTCAGCGTGCGACTTTTAAAAGACTATGTAGTAAATATTACAGACCTTTCTGAGGTTTCCTTAGAGGGAGATGAATTTCAAATGTGTCTGAACAGGTTCAAAGACTTAGTGAGAGAAATGGAGGAAGAAAACTATTTGTCTCACCTGGAAAATAACTCCGACCATCCATGTCTATGTGAAAGTTACCGGTGCTATATAATTGTTGTTGAGGTTTTATTAATTTTTGCCAATTTTCTCTCTTAAAGCTGTTTTCTTACTCTTGCCGTGAAAGGACCAATCATTGATCCTGTTTAATAATATGGCGTACTTCTATTGTTTCACAATTTAATAATGATATTTCAAAGGTTTCCATAATCCATTGTTTCAATATGTTCTTTATCTATCTATTTAGCAAGATAAATTTCAAGGATTTTACTGTGGTACTATGTAAGGTGCTAGACGCTTCTTGACTATAAAAAATAATAAACAGAATTAAAGAACAAAATACCAAAAATGGAACGCCTCGGGGTCAAAACCTTTCTCCAGACAATCACAAAAACAAATTAAGTAGGGCTTTGAGTTCTAAACGTTACGTGTTTGGTATTTTGTTCTTTTTCGAAGCTGTTATACAGAATACCATGCACTGATTGAACAATATGTTCTAATATCTGGACGAGACTTTTAGGTGATCTCAAACTAAGTGCATTGATGGTACGTTCATGGAATCTACAGCTGTTCCCTAATCGAACCAATCCCCCTTTGTCTTACATCTTCTTAGGTGCTTTAATTGTAATTCTGGAATTAATTTATTATCCCATTTTCTTCCTTTTCCTGACCTAAATGTGTTACAAGGGCTGTAAAATCATTTTTTAAACATACCCCCCCACCCTCAAGGAATTCACAAAAATAAACAATAATATAGCTAAGAAACGGGCCTCAATGAGGCCTCATTATGACCTTAAAGGAATCTAGATGTAAGATTGTAAATCGGCTCCTATGTCTTTATTTCCCCACGTAGTCTTTTTGTAAAGTTAACATGTTTCTGCTATTCTTGTTTTGGCCCTGAAATGATCTCGACAGAAGTACGGCAACGAATGAGCCCCTGGTCCAGGCGTCAATGTCTTCGATGGTGTTTTACTATTCACGAAATGGACTTTCTTTAAGTCATTGGTTAAGATTAGGAAACAGAAAGAAGCCGTTGATAACAATAAATGGTGTGAGTAAAAAAGTGCCAGAAGACAAAAATGATTAAAATCTTTGCAACATTTGGAGGTCAAACCCAAGACCCGATTGTCGCCGCTCCTCCGCCTGGATACGATAAGGACGCTCTACAATCGGCGCCTTCTACCACATCAATTAAAAGTGGTTTCAAACATGGTAATTTTCTAGCGCCCCTCTCGTGACATCTTGAGGTCACGAGGTCAATACACAAACACTGCGAAAGTACACTATTGGTGAGATAGCAGGTACGCTTTTTAGCTCTATTCTCAACACAAGCATATAACATACAGACGATTAAGACACTGAGCGTGAGAGAGAAAGATTGATTCTTAAGCCATACACTGTTCAGCGGAGGTCCCGATAGCTCAGTTGGTGAAGCACTCGTTTCACACGCAAAGGGACCGAGGTCGACCCCTAGTGCAGTCGAGATATTTTTTTCTGACCCCTTGTCAAACCAGTAGTGAATGAGTAACTGGGTGTTAGATTTTGGCTGGAAAGTATTTTGCGTTAGACGAGCGTCGTATAAGATAAAAGGATAGCAATCAATTGTTATTGTTCGTTTCACGCTATAGAAACCGGGATAAATTCCGGTTCCATGGGCCGAATGGCTTTGAAGGACTAGACTATTCAGCTGTCCAGACTACTTCACATCATGCAGCTTCAGATGGTCTCACACTACCAAATAATGGTATATCAAAATGGTGAAATCGATACGGCATTCGTGAGCCCGCCCAGAGGGCCTCGTCACAACTCAACGCTCGACTAGATGCTCTGCGTTTCGGCTTCTTGGCGGCGACGTGTACATGCAGGGCGCGTGGCAAGTCTTCACTGATGCAGGCCGTGGCCATAGTTAGATAGGTTCTAGAACCCAAATGTTTGCAGCCACTCAATGTCTACTTGACTGGCTTTGTGTGAAAAGTCCTTCAGGGCCATTAAACATTTGTCCTGGCTCTTGTCGGAGTCCTTCCTTGGCCTAGAGGGAAACAGTCACGTGTAAAGTGTTCGTTGTGGGAAGTCAGATATTTCCGTTTTATGTACTGATAGTTATATTTTTCTATTTTGAGCGTATCTTGTAAACATTTTAGTGGATTCTTCTTAGTGGGATCTTGTGCTGGTGTCTGAATGAGACCATGAGGCCGGAGTTTATCCCGGTTCTTATATTTACTATGCGCTTGGCTAAGAAGCTCACAACATTGCCATCCGGAAGTATAACGTGCCAACACACAAAACTTTGTGCAATCTTGAACGTTTATAGTCTGGTTAATACAGTTTAGTGAGAATTACTCATAAACGCTAATGGCAAAAAACACTAACAAAGACCTGAGTGACATCAACTTTGTTCTATCAATAGCGTGAAAATGACAATAGCAATTGCTTGCTACCATTAGAATAGGACACTAGTCCATCGCAAAGTACTTTCCGCAAGTTATAACAGACTCAGCTATCTATCAAATTACAGGGGGGTGAACAGGGAGGTTTATAAAAAATCTCGAAAGCCCCCGGGGGCGATCTCTTTCCATTTGCTTGTGAAACGAGTGCTCTACCAACTGAGCTAACGGGACCCACGCTTTGTGTGAAAGGTGCAAAAATAAAACTGAAGGGAAAACAACGTTAAGGTATTTTTAAAATTCTTTTTCTGACCAATTTGCACCGAATTTTTTTTTTCGGGTAGCCTATTGTTGCTGTATGTTTAGCCAAAAAACTCACAACATCCGCCAGTCTTAAATAACGCTTCAACATACAAAACTATGTGTAATCTTCAACGTTTAAAGTCTGATTATAGAATTTAGTGAGAACTATTCATAAACATGGCTGATTAAAAACAATAACAAAGAGCTGGGTGACGTCAATTTCGTTCCATCTATTACCAGTTTTTTTTTTTCGTCCTTTAAAAAAAATATCAGTCGGGATGATACCTTCGATGATGCCAGATACAATTTTTCTAACAGAGACAATATTGTTAACGGCTGGCCATGTACTCATTTTTCACCTCAGTATGGTGAGAGAATATGAGCGAAGACCATTGTCCAAGGACTCAACTATGCGCCGCTCAGAGCGGAACTCAATCCCTTGATCTTTCGGTCCAAAGCCAATTGTCAACCACAAGACCACATAGCCGCACAATTATGACGCCTTCAAAATTCCTGATACACATCTGCGTGATAATTTCTTCTGTGACAATTCGAGCCGCTCCCGCTGAGTCGGTAGAGCCAGATAGCCCGAAACGTCAAAATGAAGAAAAGAATAACAAAGAAAGTCAGAGGGAACTCGTTGATTATTTCCCTCGGAGTAGAGGATCAGGCACTGGGCCTAGCCTGAAAAGAGGGAAGAGAAAGAAGGAGAAGGCCCGTGTTTCACGGCTAGGCGGCTGGTAACGATATTAAAATAAAGGAAATCAATGTTAAGAAACACGATACATTTATCGAGGAAACTAAGTTCATTTACAACACAAATAGGAACGACTCAACTCTACTTATCCATTCATCCTCCTTGTCTTTCTCCTGAAATCCACGAATACCTCTACGATAACATAATATAAAACAACCGCTTGAATGGTAGTATTGTGTTCAGCTCAACGAAACTTATGAGGAACTCCCTCTGATTTCCCGCGCCTTGCATATATAGCGCTGGTTCGGACCCCCTGATTGGATAGTGAGGTGTTCAGAATACCTAACAACCAAAGGAAGGTACGGTCAACTCCGGACTCGTTCGGGTTATGTCCTAGCAGCCAGTGTCAGGGCATAACATTCCTTACAGTGTTAACCTTTTCTTCTTGGGTGATTAAACAGAGATAGTTTCCCATAGCCTCTGTTCATAGTTTCTACAACATTTAAAGTTTTTAGTGGTGAGCAGGGTGTTCTTGACTGAGAGGACTGTTTTTTCTTTATAGGTCTCATTTCCTTATATGGTGGCAATTCCCACTAGGTTATACCTGCCCATGGTTCATTTTGAACTGTCCTTCTTCTCGATAGTTGTCGCACAAGGCTGTTGATCCAAATCTGACCATGCATTGGTCCTAGTACAGGGTAATGGGTACACGGCCAATGGACCTCCCATGCTTTGATCCTGCACTGCTTATTGGATATTCACGCCTACCCCCATTGCAGGACATTCCCCTATCCGCCACACGGGGTTCCACTGGGTTGGAGTATTTGTTTTCTCCTGGTGCTTATCAGCCTAACCGTGGACTGACAAGGTTCCCCAGTTCCACTGAGACAGCCTACTCATTGTTACCGGTAATCAGAAGGTCAGAGGTTCGATTCCCAGTAGAGGAAGACTGATTTTTGGGGGGATTTTTTTTCCGTGCATTTTTCTTGCTTGCTTTTGTCTGGCATCTTTTTCATAAATTTGTCCAGATCTTTATCTTACACCGGTGCCTATTCCCTATTTTTTTTTTATTTTACACCCAAGTACGGTAAGAGAATGTGAGTAACGAGCCTTTTCCAGGGAATCAACTATGCGCGACTCAGATTAAGACTCGAACCCAGGACCTTCCTATCCGAAGGCAAGTGCTATACTCCAAGACCACGTAGCCGCAAGAATGGATGCTGATCTAAATCTTATTCACTCACTCAATCCTCTTCTGGCCTGCTGGCACTTGATACATTGCAATGTCAGCAGCTATTCTCGGGGCCATCTCGAGGGATAGACCTCTCTGATTTAGGTCCATCTCCACGGTACATCTTCAAGTCTCAGTAGGGAGGCCTCGCTTCCCCTTTCCTTGGGGTGTCCATCGCATAGCCTTCCTTAGTGTTTCATCAGGTCTGCGACAGACATGCCCCAACCATTGCCTTCTCCTCTTATGAGACCCCACTTCAGCTCTCGTTCCCAGGTCCTCATTTGAGATTGTGTTTGGCCAGAATATCTTGAAGATTCGTTGCAAACATTTGTTGCGGAA
The DNA here is from genome assembly GCF_034508935.2 of Berghia stephanieae. Taxonomy (NCBI): domain Eukaryota; kingdom Metazoa; phylum Mollusca; class Gastropoda; order Nudibranchia; family Aeolidiidae; genus Berghia; species Berghia stephanieae. The sequence continues at coordinate 26,168,133 of NC_088373.1, read as the reverse complement.
TTTCTTATCGCTACACGATGTTATCCAAAATGTGCATGGTGTATTTCAAATGTTTCAACTGCGGGTACAATTTCATACTTCTTTAAAGACTCTAAAAAAAGTAGTTCTTCAGAGCCATTTGGCCCACGGAGCCGGAGTTTATACTGGCTGCTAGAGAGCGAATTGTAATTGCTTTGCTACCCTTCGGATAGGATGCTAGTCTATCATAAAGAAATCTCCACCACATCTAACAGACCTAGCTACCACTGCTGGGTGGACAGAGAGAGGGGGGGGGTCGGAAAAATCTCGACTGCACCTGGGATCGAACTCAATCCCTTTGATTGTGAAGCTGATCTACGGAACCCCAATAAAGACTCTAAGCTCGAAAATTTGTAGTAATTTATTCTATTTTAACTCTTCTCCTTACTGGTTATTTTCAGAAGTTTCCCCAAAACTCCTCAACCACCCAATACAAAAATAGAATTTTTTTTACTCAAACAGAAAGCAACAAGTACATTCTATGCATAATATTCTTCAGCAAAATGAGCTCTACAACACTGTGTTAGTTTGTTTATAGATACAGCAAATACATTTTCTTTAAGAAATTTCACATATAAAACAAATCAGAATGATCTAATTGTGGTTGCATCGTAACAAATGTGACGATTTTCTTGTGGTTGGTAAGGAGAAGGTTAAGTTGTTGCATTCCTATTTTTACAACCGTTTAGTAGTGTGACTTATTTGACTTTATATACTATTAACTTCATTTCAGAAATTTTCGAAAATGCTTTACAGAAAGACATTTAGGCTGTTAATTTTATTGCTAACTTTCATTTTCGTCATTGATGCTGATCGATTCCGTCAATTGGGGTTGGAACCAGAATCAATTGCCGGAAGTGTTACCATGGAAAACTGGCCGTCAATTTACAACGACGTCTGTGGGCGCTCGTGTCAAAATGGTAAGCTAATATATCAACCAGAACATTGTGAATATCCTCTTTGTTTTCCTTGTACATGTGACCCCGATTGTACAACCAAAGGGACGTGTTGTCCGTCATCTGATTGGTCCAACCAACATTTCCTGGTGGAGGGCGCCAACACGTCCGCGACGAATGATAATGAATATAACGAGCTGATTGAACTTTTCGACAGAATGCGCTGTCAAAAGTTACTTTCGTATTTTTCAACAGAGTCTCTTCGTCTTATAAGCAAGTGTCCGCCTATATGGGAAGATACAATTACCCGAAGAAAATGTGAAGAAGTGCCGGCGAGTAATAATACAGAATTCATTATTCCATACGTGGATAGAAGAACAGGTTTTGTCTTCAAGAATAAATTCTGTACTCAATGCAATGGATATTACACGGACACCGATTCTAATAACAACAACCCTGGTCAGAATTACAACCCAACGAACAGTCTTGAACGAATTAAAACTGGTATCGTTTGTCCCAACGACCATTTATCTATTTACCATTTTACACATAAATATGATTTAATCAAAACAGTATTTCAATCCTGGGAGGAGATATCTTCTTGTAGAGCAGTTCCCATACGAGAACACGGCAGTATGTGTCAATTACCGGACGAAGTAGTCCAACAACGATACAAGTATTTCGATACGTGTCCGGACAACGCCGACCAACTTCTCAAAAATCTCTGTCACAATTTGCCTGTGCTTCCAGCTCTGCGAGTCATTTCAGCCAAAAACCTGTTTTGTTACTTGTGTAACGTTTTGGATGTTTACAAATCTCAAATTTGTAATTCTATTTGGTTAACATATCCTTTGGAATTTTCAATTGACTTTAATAATATTTCAGTGACCCAAGATGAAATGAAGAACAAGGATGACGATGTTTTCTGTTGGAAAGACGCCATCTTGGACTCAGAGAATGGGGTCAGTAAATGAAGTGGTCTATAACGATAGTCGATGGATCAAACCTCTGGAACATGCTGAGCCTTGTGCAACATGTTTTACTTCATTTGATGACATCAGAGGTCTGATCCGCCCAAAATTAAATAAGACATGGTGTGCAAAACGTGTATGTAGATTTCTAACGAAAGATTGAAAATGGAAAGGCTTCGTATAGGAACAAAACAGACAATGAACGTTTCGGGTACAAACCCTTCGTCAGCACAACAGTACACAAATAAACGTGGAAAACAAATAAAATATAATGAAAAATAACTTGTATCGTCTGTACTCAACGGTGGTTGCAGTATGACTGCTTCCACCATTGAGTACAGACGATACAAGTTATTTTTCATTCAATTTTCCATTACAACAATTAGGCCATAAGTGCTTTCGGACGGTCCTGATATATCAGTTGGTACAGTGCCCGTTTCACGGCCAGAGGGGACAAGATCGATCCCGGATGCCCCCTTCCCACAACAGTGATTGGGTAGCTGGGTCTATTAGATATGCGCAAAGTAATTTGCGATAGATTAGCGTCCTATCCGAAGGGCAGCAAGCAATTGCTATTGTCCGTCACACGCTATAGAACTGCATCTCCGTGGGCCTAATGGCTCTGATGGACTACTCTACTTATAACTGCGTTCGGATGTCAGAACTGCATATATGTAGTAAATAGTAAATAGTAATAGTAAATAATGAATTTATATAGCGCCTAAACATCCACGTTAATCGTGCTCTACGGCGCTTTACATAACAAAACTGTTTAAAAACAATAAAATTAAAAATCACGACATTACATAATAAGCATAAATACAGAAACAATATCGAAGCGACATCTATTTCATAAAAAATAAGCCTCACGGAACAGCTCAGTCTTCAGACATTTCCTGAAAGATGATAAATTCTCACAGGACATTATCCGAGGACTAAGTGCGTTCCATAGGCGTGGAGCTATGGATGAAAAGGCTTTTTTAACCGAAAGTGGATTTTGAGGTGGTAACCTTTAAAAGTTGGGACTAAGATGATCTTAAATTTCGAGTATTTTTTAATCAGTATGTTTGAAACAGTGCCGGACAAAGCAAGAAAAAAATACAAGATAAAATAACATCCCAAGAAACTTTCCAGTTGCGGAAAACGGATGTTTAAAAATGAGCATTTATATAGCGCAATATCCACTAAAAGTGCTCAAAGCGCTTTACAAGGGGTCCCTGGCAACAGCAACACTTAACGTGTAAGACGGGACATGACGCCTGTTAGGCGATATCATATTTATTTCGAACAGAGTCAACGCTGTTAACGGCCAGGTACTCGTTTTACACCTGAGTGCGGTAAAGAGCCTTTTCCAAGGACTCAACTATGCGCCGATCGTGGCTCGAACCCAGGACCTTCCGATCCGAAAGCGAGTGTCACCACAAGCCGCACGTTTTGGGATGATTTTATTTTTGCTTGCTTTCTCTGGCACAGTTTCATACACACTTTTTCAGATCTTTATCTTAACCGTTGTGCCTGCTCCCTCATCTAATTTGTCACTAATGTGAGACTATGTGGTCCAATGGTATGACACTCGCTTTCGGATCGGAAGGTCCTGGGTTCGAACCTCGCTCGGCGCATAGTTGAGACCTTGGGAAGGCTCTTTATTCACATTCGCTCACCGTACTCAGGTGTAAAATGAGTATCTGGCCGTTAACAGCTTTGTCTAGGTCCGAAAAAAATTGTAACACCGCCTAACAGCCGTCGTGTCTCGTCCTACATGTCAAGTGTTGCTGTTGGTTAAGGGCCCTTTGTAAAGCGCTTTGAACGCGTTTAGTGGATATTGCCCTATATAAATGCTCAATAAATGACGCTCAATAATGTCTTTATTTTGCCCCTACCCCCCCCCCCCCCCCTTTTTTTTTTTTTAGGTTGAGTGCACTGTTGTGTCATGTGCTCCTGGAAAGCTATTTATGAATGACAGCGATACTTGCCAAACGGCTATCATCGAAATATGGAGACTGACATACTATATACACATTGTGTTCGTGCCCGTTGACCCTTCAGTCTTCATTGCAATCAATGGTGGATTTTCCACAAATATTGATGACGTATTTGAAAAGATGGATATGCAATTAGCAGATTATAATCTATTTTTAGAAATCAAAGACTGTCATAGACTCAATGATAGCGTTATTCAAGATGGCGAATCCGAACAAGAGTTACAACTAAGGGCGATAATTAGAATCACTCCAGTGCTTGAACTTACCCGGGATGATTTTGAAAATAGACTTCACAACTCAATCAAAGATGCAAAGATGACTTTAATAAATGTTGTTAATAATAAAAATGTTGATAAATCAACTAACAAACAAGAGATTCCGTTACGAATGAGTTGTGTTGGACGTGATATGTGTACGTTATTCAGGCTGGAGTCAGGGTTTGATAAATGTCATGACCAGAAGAGTATACAGATTGGTTTACATTATGTTTTCATGGGTGACGTAAGTAATTACGTCCAGGTCACGTCAACCTTGACGTGCCCGTTTGTTGCTCTCGAGCTCACGTCAACCCCGTCTGTCCTTGACAAAAATATTTCTTTCACCGTGCGGCTGGGAAAAGACTATATAGTAAACATCACTGACCTTTCGGGTGTTTCCTACGAGGGAGGAGAATTCCACTTTTGTCTGAGCCGGTTCAAAGATCTCTTAAGACAAAAAGAAGAACACGTTAAAGAAAACTCTGCTAACTTTGCATACAATTTAAACTGGCTTGCCACATGTGTTCTGTTTATTTCGTTGGTTTTCTCAACCATCTCTCTCAGTTCTACTTTCGATTTAATTTGTCTCAACCTAATCCATTGATTCAGCAGTATGCAGTTGAGTGAGGGGAAAACTGCTTTTGATGATAGTGGTAATATTACATCAACATTTTTAAAAAACCAAGAGACTTAGTTACGAATGAATTGTATTGGACACAATAATATGTACAAATTATATATAGTATCCGCTTGGCTAAGAACTCACATGATTGCCATCCGGAAGTATAACGGACCAACACACAAATCTATGTGTAACCTTAAACGTTTATCGTCTGATTAATACAGTTTAGTGAGAAGTACTCATAAACGCGGGTGGCAAAAAAAAAAAAAAACAATAACAAAAGCCGGAGTGACGTCAACTTCGTTCTATCTATACTTGTTGGAATCTGGGTTTGATTACTGTCGCGACTTGAAGACATCTTCAGGATGGTTTGGAATATCCATCTCAATGGTGGCGTCTCTCTATAGGGAATGCCAGAAATAGCAGAAATATCAGACTTGTGTTGAGTTTGTATGATTTATTGAGGAGAATGGATAACATATTTTAGGGTGCAAATGCCAATAATTAATATTTTTGACCAGTTTAACACTAATATCAGCTTTTAAGCATCTGGTTTGTTCCGACATAATACCGTTTTGAGACGATGTGTCACACATAATCTGCCCTAGACTGGACACCAGAAGAAAAAAAAAAAGATGAGGGCAACTTGGAGAATAGTCATGGCGGGAGAGATGAGAGACCTGGAGCTTCCTGGGGATGAAGGTCACAGCCCGAGGATGATGGAGGTCCTTCGTTGATGCCTTACATATCATCATGCATGTAGTAGTAGCGTATGGCTACACCTCCAAATCTACTTCGGCAACCCAGCTTCGAAAGTCTTCCTACGCCCGAAGGACTGTTTCATGCATAGCCACCTTCAAGTTTAGTTACTGGACAGTGGAGGACGATGTGATCGCCGGTCTCAGGAATGCCTGACGTTTCCGGCAGGCATCACTGTTCCCAAGTTTCCATCTGCACATATTTGATGCAGTTCTGCCTGCCATGTTCTGTTAAGAGATCATCATGCATAATGGACATTTAATAAGTAAACATATAGGGAATGAGATTAGCGGAAGAGTAGTGTCCCTTGATTGGACGTCACCCATAGTCTGTGACGTCACCGGCGAAAAAGTTATTAGAGAGAGAACGTCATGTTGGTTGTGCGCATGCGTCTCTCTCGTCCTCGCGAGTGTTAAACTGGTCAAAAATATTAATTATTGGCATTTGCACCCTAAAATATGGTATCCATTCTCCTCAATAAATCATACAAACTCAACACAAGTCTGATATTTCTGGCTATAAATTCAATTTTCAACATCCTAACCATCCCGACTTAATACCGTTTTGAGGCGACTGTTGATATTTCCATCTGACTTTCTCATCTCACGCCTTATCTGCCTCCACCTTTCTTCTATGGTGTGGCTATATGGTCTTGTGATATGACACTCGCTTTCGGATCGGAAGTTCCTGGGTTCGAGCCTCGCTCGGCGCATAGTTGAGTCCTTGGAAAAGGCTCTTCACTCACATTCTCTCACCGTACTTAGGTGTTAAATGAGTACCTGGCCGTTAACAGCGTTGTCTCTGTCCGAAAAAATTATAAAATCGCCTAACAGGCGTAATGTCCCGTCCTACATGTTAAGTGTTGCTATTGGCCAGGGACCTCTTGTAAAGCCCTTTGAGCACGTTTTGAGACTATTGCGCTATATAAAAGCTCAATTTTTTTCATGGTGATATCCTTCGTGTTATCCATCCCACATTCGAGCAGTAAATGAATTAATATGGCAGCAACTTCTTATGGTTCACACTATTATGTTATGACGATCGACCCAATCAGCAAAGTCCGGTCCGCTTTCGTGCACCGTCGCGAACCCGCCTGGTAGCATCGTCACAACACACCTTTCGACTAGATGCTCTGCCGTTTCGGGTTCTTGCCCACAGCGTGGACATATTGGACAGGAAGTTAGACCCCACTGATGTAACGCACCGGCCGTTAGGCAGCTCCTCGACCGAAGCCGATTCGCAGCTACCCAGTGTCTCCTCTTACTGGTATCAAAGCCTGGCAACTTCTCACCAAGCTTAGAGGAGTGTAGGTCCCCGCCCCCACGAGGGATTGAATTCGTCCAAACCGACTTCCATCTCGTATGTGCAGCTCTGTCCGTAGTCAGGGATTCTGCGTACAAGGGTTGCCGGGACTTATTTCGGCTCGAAAAGGGGGGCACCGTTCATTATGCGCATGAGAGGGGTATCCCCATTCCCTCTCTCTTTGATCTTACTCAGCCAGTTTCCCGTAATGGTCTCCTTCGGGACATCGGGGGGCTGGATCGCTGCCATTATCGGGCCCCATTCTCTAGGGGTTGTTGCTAGCGTTCCCGACACTATGTGCATCGACTTGCGAAGTTTTACATCCACCTTCTCAACGTTTCTGCTTCTACCCCACACTGGAGCGCAATACTCCGCGGTGGAATAGCATAGTGCCAGGGCGGATGTTCTCAGGAGCGCTTGGCTAGCGCCCCAAGTCGATCCCACCAGCTTCCTCAGAAGACTGTTGCGTTTCTCTATCTTCCGGGCAACCCCTTCGAGATGAACCCGATAGGTAAGGCTGCGATCCAACGTCACCCCTAAATATTTTGGACGCGGCTCATATGGGAGTGGCTGGTCCCCGACTAGGACATTCAGTTTACGGGTGTGCCAACCACTGCATAAGTGAAATGCAGTGGCCACGGTTTTTGAAGTGTTCATCTTCAGGTACCACTTGTCAAAGTAGGATTACGCTCTCGAGACGGGTCCACACTTTACTCTGAGTAACGAGTGCCCAGTCGTCTGCGTATCCCAGCCTCAGGGAGGAAGTGTTCGGCATATCGCTAATGTAAACGTTAAACAACATTGGCGCAAGTACCGACCCCTGAGGGACCCCATTCTTCAATTTCTTTACTTTGCTCGTGACGTCTCCCAGCGCGACGTGGAATTGCCTTTCCCCTAAGATCGAAGAGAACAACTTCAAGGTCTTTTTGCACCTTATGATTTTTGCAAGTTTGAGCATTAACCCATCGCACCAGACCGTATCGTACGCCGCTGATAGGTCTATAAACACAGCACCTGTTTGCTGTTTTCTCTCGAACCCGTGCTCAATATGCTCTGTAAGGGCAATGACCTGCTCCGTGGTGCACCTCCCTTCCCTGAGCCTGCCTGCTCAGGTGGCAGGGCAGCGTCTAGGACAGGCCCCCATCGGTTTAATAGAACACGCTCCAACAATTTGTAAAGACAGCTCAGCAGCGATATGGGTCTTTAACTGTCTGCCTCCTTCGCCGGCTTCCCTGGCTTCAGGATGGCAACTATCTTCGCGTGCTTCCACACTTGTGGAAGCTTTCCTTTTGCAAGGATGTCAGACATTGCCTCTGCTAGCCAGGCCCGTGCCCTGGGGCCCAGATGCGTCACCATATCGGGATATACACCATCTATCCCTGCTGCTTTGCCGTTCTTCACTTCGCTAATGGCTGCACCCACTTCTCGGGGACTGAACGGGGCCGTCCAGTCCGACTCCTTCGCAGGTAGCGAATCCAAAATCGTACGGTACACCTTGCGGACACCGCGCTCAAAAGCCTGATTAGGGACCCGCTTACTACGGTTCTTAATGTTCTTGGCAATTGTGTCTGCCTCGCATTCCGGTGCAGCCTTCGCGAAATTCCGATCTGGGTCCAATTTCTTTATCAAACGCCAAGCGTGGCGGCTGGAGTGTGTAAAGTCGAGACTTTCCACGGTCTCCTGCCACCGTTGCTTCCCTCCCTCTGCATGAGACTGAAGTAGTCTATCGGCTGCGTCCTGGGACTGGGTCTGCTGGTACTCTCGGTACAGCTCTTCCGACTCTGCTGTCCAGCAAGGGGTGTAGAATTTCCGTTTGCCCCGTGGAATAGAGCGTTGAGCCCTCTTAACCAGTAGCCTACTGAATCTGGTTATATTCTTGGACTTGGGAGGAATGGCAAGGCAGACCTGCTCGATATAGGAACTGAATTCCTCCCAGTCAGCCTTCCTGAAATTCCATCTGCAAAGTGGGAGAGACTGCACCCTCGGTATTGTCACCCCAGCTGTGACAAGAACCGGCCTGTGCTGGCTATGCGGAAAGTCCCCGAGGACTGTCCGCTTCACCTGCAGCGGTTCACCGTTCGCGCCTTTCGTTACGAGGGTGAGGTCTGGAGTATACTCCTTCTTATGGCGGGTACCCCGGAAGGTACCCTTGGCTGTAGGATCGTACACTAGGTGTAGATCATTACAGTCCATCCATGAGCGGAGTTGTCTTCCTGCCTCGTTGCAGTCTCGGTAGCCCCATTCGTGATGGTGGCTATTAAAGTCTCCCAGACAGATGGAAGGATGGCTGACCACCGGAACCGGTGGTGTAGTCCAAGTCGCTCTAGGTGGTTTGTAAATATTATGCAAACACAGTCCACCTACTTCCACGGAAATTCGGTTCACCCCATTGCTGTCAGTTACGCTCTCAATGACCCTTACCTTCGATGGCTCTTTAGCGTAAACGCTAACCCCTCCTTTGAGCCTCGAAGTGTCCTCGCGTTGGACCACCGTATAGCCTGGGATCTGGAATCGGGAAGATTGCGCGCCTGAATAAAGGTGGGTCTCCTGTAACAGGAGGATATCTACGCAGTGAACGGTCAATAGCTTTGATAAAAGCTCATTTTTGCCATACTCTGGCTCTCGACGTTCAGGGACAATATGTGCGTCAGTTCGCCATCCCCGCCGTCGCATTTTCCGATCGGCAGGCCGCGAATCGATTGATGCATGGGACGTTTGCTTTTTTTTCGGACGTGCCGACGACCCTGGCGACACGAACGCGGTATTATTTGGCTAGGCGGCAGACCGCTTCGCCATTGACGGGACTGATTGGGACTCGACATAAGGATAATAGTGTGGCGCCCGGGATAGGGCTGCTATTCGGGCACCGGGTTTGGATCAAATTTAGTCACACACCGGGGCGAGCAGCTCATGTGGCTCGTTGGCTCGATACCCGGGATGGTCTCGTGACGGTCGACCGGGATTTACACCTTTGCCCCCCCGTGTGCCTCAAGCCCCCTCACCACTGCAAGGTAAAGATCCACGAGGGGGATTAATATGGCTGCGCAGTCTTTATGGACGCTTGCAGTGAATGTATGCGTCACTTCGAGTTTGTCAGTCTGTTTCTATTATCCAGTTAGTAATCTGTCTCCATAAATCTCTGTCTAATGCAAATGTTCTAAGCTTTATAATGTCATCATGTGTGTTAAGGTGATGAGTCAATTGGATGTTTCCTTGTGTTGTTGAAATCAGTTCTTCGGTTGTTGTTTCTGAATGTAAATGTTCATAATGAAAAATGAATTTAAAAAAAATAAATTTTCCCTTTATTCATCCCATTTCCAACTCGAATGACTAGATGAATTACCGTCTGCTGGTGAACCCCGCCCCCCCCCCCCCCCCCCCCCTCCACCACCACCACCACCACCATCACACGCCTCAGACAAATAATTAAAAAAATGAATGGTAATAACGCATCCAGCCTTCAACATAATGAGTATGAAATAGATTTGGAGGGACAGAGATAGATTTTGTGTGTGTGTGTGTGTGTGTCTTTGTCTTAGTCCAAATACAAAACAGAAAATCCGAACAAACACTCGTTCTTTTACACGAGTTCAACACAGATTAAAACAGGTGTTTCAATGTTCAACTTGTAATAACTGTACGATTGTGACCACTACGATGATGTTGTTGTTGTTGTTGATGATGATGATGATGATGATGATGATGATGATGATGATGATGATGATGATGATGATGATATGATGATGATGATGATGATATGATGATGATGATGATGATGATGATGATGATGATGATGATGATGATGATGATGATGATGATGATGATGATGATGATGATGATGATGATGATGATGATGATGATGATGATGATGATGATGATAACCACAATGATGACGATGCTGAGAGGAACATTCCACCAAGTATCACCGGGTCAAAATGCACCCCAGCTTTTAAAGTCTAAAGGAGACTACTCGTGTTTATATTTTGTCTTCAGTAAAATGCCTGGATTATATCCCTTGAATCGTTAACTAGTACTACTTCAGCTCTTCTTCTTCTTCTTCTTCTTCTTCTTCTTCTTCTTCTTCTTCTTCTTCTTCTTCTTCTTCTTCTTCTTCTTCTTCTTCTTCTTCTTTTTCTTCTTCTTCTTTTCTTCCTCCTCCTCCTCCTCCTCCTCCTCCTCCATCTTCTTCCTTTTCCTCCTCCTCTTCTTCTTCTTCTTCTTCTTCTTCTTCTTCTTCTTCTTCTTCTTCTTCTTCTTCTTCTTCTTCTTCTTCTTCTTCTTCTTCTTCTTCTTCTTCTTCTTCTTCTTCTTCTTCTTCTTCTAATAATAATAATAATAATAATAATAATAATAATAATAATAATAATAATAATAATAATAATAATAATAATAATAATAATAATAATAATAATAATAATAATAATAATAATAATAATAATCTAAAAACCCCTGAGTTGGCAGCTTGTTAGTGGATTACCGCCCTGTGTTTTGGCACGGTAAGTACATACAGCCGTAAGGCTGTATGTCATAGGCAGGATAAGCCCGCGTGTTCTCCATTTGGCTTAAATTAAGTCCTAGCAAACCCCCGAAGATTGAGAGTTTTTGCCAAGAAGAAAATTGTAATCGATCGATAGATATTCGAAGGACGAGTTTTCTGGCTAAATTTTAGATACCTATTTTGTTGGGGGGTTTTTTTCAGATTTTTTCAGATTGTTAATTGGTTAAAAAGGACGCCGCTACTTCAAAAAAATGTCATTTTTAATACTAGGAAGTTGACATACTGAGTGAGGGTCTTTCTATTCGGTCAATATTTGACGTCATAATTGTGACCTCTCGTCTCATAACGGTATTAAGCCGGGATGATTAAGATGCTGAAAATGTAGCCAGAAATATCATGCTTAAGTTGAGTTCATATGCCTTATAGAGGAAAAGGAATATCGTATTTTACTGTGCTAAATACCAACGTTTCATATTTTTGACCAGTTTAACTATAATTTGACTATTTAGCATCTGGTCCATCCTTACACAATACCGTTTTAAGACGACGGGTCACAATTTTGTTCTGGAAAATTGAAAAAAAAAAGTTTCTTTGCCAAAGTACGTAAGACCCTACTATATCATAGCTAATTCTATTTTCTATTCGTTTCGTTTGGTTTGCCATCGCGTCTGCACAGTTTGCGACCAGTATGACCGAAGATCACAGTCAGCATTCATTCATTCAGTCAGTCAGCAGGCAGGGTGTGTTGGAGGATTGCCAGTTTGGCTTTTGAAATGCCAAATATTGTACTTTAAAAAGCTATTTAGAAAGCGGCTGGGGCTCCGTGAAGCCTGTGATCGTGAACATACAAACGAAAAGTGAAAATGGAGAGGCTTCGTATTGGAACAATACACTTTCCATACGAAGCCTCTCAATTTTCACTCTTTTTTGTTGGGTTTTTTTTTGTAAAAAGCTATTTATTGGCTTGCTCGGATAAATTGGGTTCGGAATTTTGTAATTTGTTTTTGGCTAGGTGTACATATCAGATGGGTTTGATAACAGAACACAATTATGGGTTTGAATTAATACTGTTGTTATGTACATTATCATTCTCGTACAAAATGAGCCAATAAAATTTTGGGTTATAAAACTTGTAATTAGATACATGCCGATACCCATATAATTGATTAATGCCGACGTGTTCATACAAGTAAGTACTACTGACATCCGAATCCACTTATGGGCCAAGTTTAACATTGTTTTAATGGACAATATTTCGCGTCATCTTTTGATATTCCAATTACAACAATGAGCATAATATAAGGAATTGGGTTATCAGACCTGCAAATAAGTACACATCGATTAATTGACATATGGCAAAAAATTTACCCATTTTCACCCTTTAACTAGAAAAAGTGAAATTTGTCATGGCTATGTGATAAGAGAATAAAGGTTTACCTATATTTTTACGGGAATTTTCAAACTATTTAGCAATTTTTTTTTAATTTTTGGCGTTTTATGCAATAAATAATCTGGCTATAATTTTGTGTATTGTGAAGTAAGTCACCTCTCAATTCTCAATCTCTCTCGTCGTCCCAAGTCACTACTTACTGGTTTCAGGCTACTACTTTTTTTTTAGATAGGCCTAGTCTAACTCCCAACTTCTCCATTACAGCAGAGAGTTTTAGCTATACAATCTCTCTGATTACAGTCGACACTGACTTCTGTTCTGTTCTCACCACACAGTGTGGTTCTGTTCTCGCCATGTGTTTTTAATTACCCTCATAGTAAAGTAGTAGTAGTCTTGTCAGTAGCCGAAGCAGCAGTCAGTCAGTAAGAAGATCATTGTCGTTTGTTATTGATATCAAAAACGTGTTGTATGATATGTGATATACTGTGTGTGTGCGTGTGTGTGTGTGTGTGTGTAATATGTTATTTTTATTTAGATAACAATACAATTGCAAATGTGATTTGTTTCTTATTGATAACAAGCCGTGTTGTATGAAACGTGAAATAGTGTGTGTCATATTATATTGTGTTATTTTTAGATATCAAGGTAATAGTGAAATGTGATATAACGTATCTGCGATTTAATATTGTGTTTTTTAATATAATATTGTAAATAGTGAAATGTGATATAATGTGTCAGTGAAATTATATTGTGTTATTTTTAGATAACAGTGTAATAGTGAAATGTGATATGTATACGTGATGTTATGTGATTATGCGAGGGGATAGTAAAGTAGGAAAATAAAATATTATTGTTATTATGATAATATTATTGTTATTTTAGATAGCAATGTAATAGTGAAAGATATATATATATATATATATATATATATATATATATATATATATATATATATATATATATTTGGATGGAATGTACTGTTTAAAAATACTAAACACAACGTGAGCTTTTAAAAAGGGACATATCCACTAAACTTGCTCAAAGCGCTTTACAAAAGTGTCCCTGCAGCATAACGAAACATATAGAACGAGTCATGACGCCTGTTAGGCGATATTAATTTAATTTTTTCTCGGGCAGAGACAACGCTGTTAAAGGCCAACCTACTCATTTCACACCTGAGTACGGTAAGAGAATGTGAGTAAAGACCCTTTTCCAAGGACTCAACTATGCGCCGAGGGAGGCTCGAACCATAGCCATCGTTAACTTATAGATAGTATGCAGATGACGTCACTCAGGCCTTTGTTATTGATTTTGCCATCCGCGTTTGTGAGTTGTTCTCACTAAACTGTATTAACCAGACTATAAAAGTTCATGGTTACACAGAGTTTGTGTGTTGGTCCGTTATACTTCCGGATGGCAATGTTGTGAACTCCTTGGCCAATCGCATTCTATCTTTTGCCTGACACTGATCAAAAAATGACGTCAAAATGCCAGTCTTTGGCCACAAAAGAAAACAAATCGTGAGTTGTATTCAATAGTTCAACCAATGGGACCACTTTTTCCATGAGCTCTACTAACGACAACTCACACTATGCGGTGCAAAAACCAAATAATGACTTCAAAATGCCAGTCTTTTTGGTTTTCAATGTCAGGCTGTGTACTTAACAATGGCTGCGCTCAAACCAAGGACCTTCCGATCCGAAAGCGAGTGTCATATCACAAGACCACATAGCCGCACGATGGATGGTACAAAGTGCATTCCCAGACCTGCCCGCTATTACGTAAAATTCGAAGATTCACGACAATTTGGCTCCAGTTTCAGACGTCCACGAGTCACTAACAACTTAGTGCGGCTATGTGGCCTTATGGTGTGACACTCGCTTTCAGATCGGAAGGTCCTTGGTTCGAGCCTCGCTCGGCACATAGTTGAGTCCTTGGAAAAGGCTCTTTACTCACGCTCCCGATTTTGTTGTTGTTGAGATATTCATTATTATGCGTCAGCCTCTATCGTTGTTAGCATTACATTGTAGCTTCGCGCCTAGAATTGTTAGCTTCTTATTTACCCAACTTGACTCAGGTGTTCTTCTTCTTCTTCTTCTTCTTCTTCTTCTTCTTCTTCTTCTTCTTCTTCTTCTTCTTCTTCAAGTACCAAATCTGTGCCAGACATCGGTGATCATGGTACGTCATTCATCTCTCTGATCAGATAACCTCAGAAAAGTAATATTACTCTTCTCTTTATTTGTCACCCAGCTGTTCAAACTATTCATATACGTTTTTCTTGGTCAACCTTTACTCTTTTTGCCTTCTATCTTTCCTGTGAGAGCAAGATGTTCAAAACATTTATGTGCCCTAAAAATTGCATTTGTCTTTTTCTTATTGTATGAATTAGTAACCTTTTAGTTTCAGCTTGCTCTAATACTTCTTCATTAGTTTTCTTATCTGCCCATGGAATTCTTAACATCCTTCTAAGTAACCACATTTCTGCTGCCTCCAGTTTCTTTCTAATGTGTTACCTCTCTCATAGTGGGCAGGGAGGTACATACTGTGTCTTCTATCCCCATATATCTGTTTTCCAACCTGCTTTCTATCTTTGTCTTGGAATGAGATTACTTGGTTTTGTCCTGGTCCTGCCCAGATGCCCTGGCTGAGAGGAAAACAGTCGAAAGTATAGTTAGTTTTGGGAGATCATATTTTTTTTCCTTGTAAATCATCTCTCTGTTATGCATTGAATTATGTTTAGTTTACATATTATATTATATGATTGGTAAACATTTGAGTGAATTCCTCTTGGGACCTGTACTTGTGTCTGGATGAGACTTTTAGGTTATCTCAAACTAAGTACTTTGATAGTGTGCTCTTGGAATCTACGTCTGTTTGCTATTTGAACCAAGTCCCCCTTGTCTTACCTTTTCTTTTGTTCTTTAATTGTAATTCCAGAACTTTTTACTATCCCATTTTCTTCCTTTTTACTGGCGCTGATATAACCTAAGTGTGTTGCAAGCGTTGTAAAACCCTTAAAAACAAAAACAATAATGTGTTACCTGGTTTTAATGGGCGTCAAAGGACACTCACAGGAACGTCGTCCGTAAAGAAGCATTTTAATTAAATGTTATATTTCTCTCCCCGCCATTGTCACCTGTTGCTCGGCATACATTCACCCTGCTCAGTGTTGCGTGAATCTAACCAAGGTCAGAATGCATTCACTACTACTTAACCGCCGTACTCTCGAAAAACTCGTATAATTTAAAAATTTGGCCAGGAAACTCATCCTTCAAATATAGATCGATTTAAATTGCCCTCATCCTGTTCAAAAACTTCAAACCTGGGACTTTGATATAATGGGACTTCGCGACTAGTCCCTGTTTTGAGAGGTTATTTTTACCAAGATGAGAGTCATTAAAATCATCGATATTTTTTTTTTGAAGGACGAGTTTTCTGGCCAGATTTTTTTAATACGTGTCTTTCCGGAGTAAGAATTTGTTAACTCCTTCAATCCTAGAGATTTTTGTTGCTTTTCAAAAAACACACACAAAAAAAAAAAAGAAACAAGAATAAATAGACACAGCGTCTTAAAGTAGAAAAGATAAATGATTTAGATAACAATAAAATGAATTAACTCACTCAATCCTAGAGATTTTTGTTGCTTTTCAAAATTGGAAAAAAATGTATTAAAAATGAGCATGTACATAGATAATTTTATTCAACTACCATTAACATGTAAAAACTAGAAAACGTTAGCTTTGATACTACGCCTATGATTTGTCTCAGAAAAATGTAATAAATAGGCATGGGGTAAAAGTAGCCCCGGGTAAACAACGGATATAGTCGGTGTTAGGGTTGAGTGAGTTAAAGATGTCTTGGTTTAGACTCATTGTCAAGCAGGGGAATGTGTATTTTCTATTTTTCAATAAATTATTATGAACTCGTACCTCGTACCCCAATAGGCTTCAACAGTCGTGACGCCACTTCCCCCGTAATGACGCAGAGTAACTTAGAAACTGGTTCTAAACTATCGGAACAATGGCAGACGCCCTTATGACGTACTTCTCCGACGAACATAAAAGTTTATCCAGAGGAGAAAAAACATTATAAATATGATCATGTTTTGAATTTTATACATTCTGATCACATGACATATGAAAAGTTCGAGCCAGCATGAAGAATAAAAAGTACCGATGTTATTTGTTGAGAACCACGTTGCTCGCATTGCTGGGCGACGTGACATCAGACTATTGAATCCTATTCCGAATTGCGTTACAAATCAAGAATCACGTGACTGCCAGTTCACGTTATAGATTTATAAATAGCATTTATACACCTATGGTTCACGCTGGACTCTCCAGAAATCTGAGTAGACGCGTCTTGTGTTTGTCTAGACGTCCAGCCTAATAACAATTAATTAATGCAAATAATTGTGTATTTTTCCTTATTCTAATTGGATTTTTACATATTATTGGATTTGTTCTATACAATTATGAAATAAAAGTTTTATGGCAAAAATTTAAAATGTATATAATATTATAGACTATTGTCTTTTTTAGTCGTGGGGAGTGTGCATTCCTCTAATTTGAAAAAAAAACAACAACCTATTTTAAAGCTTTTGGCCAGATAACTCATCTTTAATAATCCAATCCTCTTCTTTTGAAAAAACAAAAATACCCTCACATCTGGAACTCCAACAGAAGTCCCAGGTTTGAGAGTTTTTAGCTAAGTATCGACGTCCCAAGTTTGAGATTTTTTGACAAGTAGAGGGCCATTTTAATCGACTGATATTGGAGCGCAAGTTTTCTGGCCAAAATGTTAGTTGTATTTGGGTTTATTTTGTCATCGTACGACAGACGACAGACAGTGTTTTCTGGCCAAAATGTTAAACGTTGTATTTGGGTTTATTTTGTTATCGTACGACAGACGACAGACAGTGTTTTCTGGCCAAAATGTTAAACGTTGTATTTGGGTTTATTTTGTTATCGTACGACAGACGACAGAAAGTGTTTTCTGGCCAAAATGTTAAACGTTGTATTTGGGTTTATTTTGTTATCGTACGACAGACGACAGAAAGTGTTTTCTGGCCAAAATGTTAAACGTTGTATTTGGGTTTATTTTGTCATCGTACGACAGACGACAGACAGTACGACAGTGTGTAGTCGTATAGTTAGTAGGAGGAGGGTAGGCGGACGAGCGGACGAGCTTAACTGCGTTTCTTAATTCATTTTATTGTTATCTGAATCATTTATCTTTTCTTCTTTAACTCACTCAACCCTAACACCGACTATATCCGTAGTTTACCCGGGGTTACTTTTACCCCATACCTATTTATTATTACATTTTTTCTGAGACAAATTATAGGCGTAGTATCAAAGCTAACGTTTTCTAGTTTTTACATGTTAATGGTAGTTGAATAAAACTATCTATGTACATGCTCATTTTTAATACATTTTTTTCTCCTATTTTGAAAAGTAGCAAAAATCTCTAGGATTGAGTGAGTTAATTTATTTTATTGTTATCTAAATCATTTATCTTTTCTACTTTAAGACGCTGTGTCTATTTATTCTTGTTTCTTCTTTTTTTGTGTGTGTGTATTTAAGTTCGCCTTAAGGTCTGTGAATGCAAATGCGTACGATGCAAAATCGCTGATAAAATTATTATTAGGTATTAGTTTAACCCACACAAGCAAGTCAGTGGAGTGTTTTAATTTCATTGGATTAACAACACGAACTTGGTCAGGAGAAGACAAATTATACCCATCACAGGTAAAAAAAAACAAAAACTAATTTTTAACTAAATATTTTTTAGATATTTTATGTGTGTGTGTGTGTGTGTGTGTGAGTGTGTGTGTGTGTGTGATGAGTGAAAAATACTATATATGTGACCCCTCGTCTCAAAACGGTATTATGTCAGGATGGACCAGATGTTAAATTATAGTCAAATTATAGTTAAACTGGTCAAAAATATGAAACGGTGGTATTTAGCACAATAAAATACGACATTCCTTCTCCTCTATAAAGCATATAAACTCAACTTAAACATGATATTTCTGGCTACAAACTCCATTTTCAGCATCTTAATCTTAATCATCCCGACTTAATACCGTTTTCAGACGAGGTGTCACATATTCACTATAATTCATTTCGTGACTTGGATTGACTCGCCAGGGAGAATATCTAATTCAAAATCGTTATTTTCTGGATTGTTTATAATGTGTCATAAATTATTAGAGAATAGAGATAATATTACAATAATTTGATTTATTGATTTATTCGTGCCTTTGACAGCACTCGATTTATAAGAAATTGAAAGTGAAAAGTTGTTCTTTCCTGGATTATTTATTTCCTTGCACAATATTTCATCATCACCATCGTAGACAATAGCTGATTTTTATACATACTGTGATCGGAAAAAAATAATTATATTGAAACTGTGGAACTGCAAAGGTAAATAATTTTCTGTACTTTAGTACGTAAAACGGTTATCGTTTATTTTTGTTTGTTTTGTTTTTATTTGTTTGTTTTTTGTTTTGTTTTTATTTTTTATTTTTTTTTTTTTTTGTGTTT
>NC_088373.1:26126387-26143887 GCF_034508935.2 Berghia stephanieae | reverse complement strand
TAGATTACCTCCAGACGGCTTCCCTTGGCTGCCGGACGGCAATTGGATTCAACAGTCTGATGTCACGTCGCCCGGCAACGGCGACCATCGTGGTTCTAAACAAAGAAAATCGGTACTTTTTATTCTTCATGCTGGCTAGAACTTTTCTTATGTCTTGTGATCAAAATGTGTAAAAGTCAAAACATGATCAGATTTTTAATGGGTTTTTTTTTTTCATCTGGATACGCTTTTATGCTCGTCGGAGAAATATTTCATAAGGGCGTCCGCCATTGTTCCGATAGTTTAGAGCCAGTTTATAAGTTATCATGCGTCATTACGAGGGAAGTGACGTTTCGACTGTTGAAGCGTATAGGTAGGACCGCGTCTGAGTGACAGAATTTAGTGAGAACTACTCATAAAAATGGCTGGCGAAAAACATTGACAAAGAGAGAATGCGCTTGGCTGAGGAGTTCACAACATTGCCATCCGGAAGTATAGATAGAATGCGCTTGGCCAAGGAGTTTACAACATTGCCATCCGGAAGTAAAACGGACAAACACACTAACTCTGTGTAACCATGAACTTTTATCGTCTGGTTAAGACAGTTTAGTGAGAACAACTCACAAACGCGGATGGCAAAAACAATGACAAAGGCCTGAGTGACGTCATCTTCGAACTATCTATAACGGACCAACACACAAACTCTGTGTAACCATGAACGTTTATAGTCTGGTTAATACAGTGTAGTGAGAACAACTCACAAACGCGGATGGCAAAAACAATAACAAAGGCCTGAGTGACGTCATCTGCATACTATCTATAGATAGTATGCGCTTGGCTAAGAAGCTCATTACATTGCCACCCGGAAGTATAACGGACCAACACACAAAACTGTGTGTAACCATGATCGTCTGGTTAATACAGTTCAGTGAGCATTACTCATAAACGCGGATGGCAAAAAACAATAACAAAGACCTGAGTGACGTCATCTTCGAACTATCTATAGATAGTATGCGCTTGGCTAAGAAGCTCATTACATTGCTACCCGGAAGTATAACGGACCAACACACAAAACTGTGTGTAACCATGATCGTTTATAGTCTGGTTAATACAGTTCAGTGAGCATTACTCATAAACGCGGATGGCAAAAAACAATAACAAAGACCTGAGTGACGTCATCTTCGAACTATCTATATTGGGGGCTGATTTAAAAAAAAATCTTTATCTTTTTTTTTGTTTTGTTTTTTTTAATTTGCCTATTGTTTTTAGATGTTGGTTTCTCTTTTGGTCTATTTTCACCGGCACATATCTTGGGGGGGGGGGGGGGGGGGGGGGGGAGATGCGCTTGGCCAAGGAGTTCACAACATTGCCATCCGGAAGTATAACGGACCAACACACAAACTCTGTGTAACCATGAGCTTTTATAGTCTGGTTAATACAGTTTAGTGAGAACAACTCACAAACGCGGATGGCAAAAACAATAACAAAGGCCTGAGTGACGTCATCTGCATACTATCTATACCTCCGGATGGGAATGTTGTAAGCTTCTTAGCCAAGCGCATACTATCTGACACTGAAACCCAAAAAGACTGGTATTTCGGCGTCATTATTTGTTTTTTGCACCGCCTAGTGAGTTGTCGTTAGTCGAGCTCATGGAAACAAGTATAATCCCATCGGTTGAACTATAGATAGTATGCGCTTGGCTAAGAAGCTCATAACCTTGCCATCCGGAAGTATAACGGACCAACACACAAAACTGTGTGTATCCATGAACGTTTAAAGTCAGGTTAGTACAGTTCAGTGAGCATTACTCATAAACGCGGATGGCAAAAAACAATAACAAATACCAGAGTGACGTCATCTTCGAACTATCTATAGATAGTATGCGCTTAGCTCATAACATTGCCATCCGGAAGTATAACTGACCAACACACAAAACTGTGTCTATCCATGAACGTTTAAAGTCAGGTTAGTACAGTTCAGTGAGCATTACTCATAAACGCGGATGGCAAAAAACAATAACAAAGACCTGAGTGACGTCATCTTCGAACTATCTATAGATAGTATGCGCTTAGTTCATAACATTGCCATCCGGAAGTATAACGGACCAACACACAAAACTGTGTGTATCCATGAACGTTTAAAGTCAGGTTAGTACAGTTCAGTGAGCATTACTCATAAACGCGGATGGCAAAAAACAATAACAAAGACCTGAGTGACGCCGTCTTCGAACTATCTATTGAATACAACTCACAATTTGTTTTCTTTTGTGGCCAAAGACCATTCTGACGTCATTTTTTTTTTTTCAGTATCAGGCCATAACTTTACGAAGGCTACGATTTGATACAGTTGAGTAGTCGCAGATCGCTCCATGGGCGACAACCATTATCATCAACATACGTATCGCCTACTACGAGTACGAGACACAGTCGTCTACAGAGACAGTTTTTTGAATAAGAACGCGAAACTGAAATAGATAGTTCGAAGATGACGTCACTCAGGCCTTTGTTATTGATTTTCCATCCGCGTTTATGAGTAATGCTCACTGAACTGAATTAACCCGACTATAAACGTTCATGGATACACACAATTTTGTGTGTTGGTCCGTTATACTTCCGGATGGCAATGTTATGAGCTTCTTAGCCAAGCACATACTATCTATAAAGAGACAGGTAAACTCGAGAGTGGCAATAAGGGATTTCATAGCAGACGATGCGTATCTATGCCAGGCCGTGTCAGATCGGTAAACAACTTCTCGCTTAGAATGTTTATTTGTCATATAGATAGAATGAAGAT
This sequence comes from Berghia stephanieae, assembly GCF_034508935.2. Taxonomy (NCBI): domain Eukaryota; kingdom Metazoa; phylum Mollusca; class Gastropoda; order Nudibranchia; family Aeolidiidae; genus Berghia; species Berghia stephanieae. The sequence goes on along the minus strand of NC_088373.1, from coordinate 26,141,112 downwards.
GACGTCACTCAAGCCTTTGTTATTGTATTTTGCCATCCGCGTTTGTGAGCGATACTCACTAAACTGTATTAACCAGACTATAAAAGTTCATGGTTACACATAGTTTTGTGTGTTTGTCCGTTATACTTCCGGATGGCAATGTTATGAGCTTCTTAGCCAAGTGCATACTATCTATAGGTGGAATGAAATTGACGTCACTCAGTGCTTTGTTTTTTACACAGCCATTTGAATAACCGTCCTATAGATAGTATGCGCTTGGCTAAGAAGCTCATAACATTGCCATCCGGAAGTATAACGGACCAACAAACAAAACTGTGTGTATCCATGAACGTTTATAGTCAGGTTAATACAGTTCAGTGAGCATTACTCATAAACGCGGATGGCAAAAAACAATAACAAAGACATGAGTGACGTCATCTTCGAACTATCTATAGAGACGCGAACCTTCTGAAGTGGCAATTGGATTTTGGTAGCAGATGATGCGATTCTATGTCAGGTCGGTAAACATCTTGTCGCTTGTAGATAGTATGCGCTTGGCTAAGAATCTCACAACATTGCCATCCTGAAGTATAACGGACCAACACACAAAACTGTGTGTAACCATGGACTTTTATAGTCGGGTTAATACAGTTTAGTGAGAATTACTCATTAACGTGGATGGCAAAAATCAATAACAAAGATCTGAGTGACGTCAACTTCATACTATCTATAATGTTTATTTGTGATATAGATAGAATGAAGTTGACGTCACTAAAGTCTTTGTTATTGTTTTTTGCCACCCGCGTTTATGAGTAATTCTCACTAAACTATATTAACCAGACTATAAACGTTCTAGGTTACACACAATGTTTTGTGTGTTGGTCCGTTATACTTCCGGATGGCAATGTTGTGAGCTTCTTAGCCAAGCGCATACTATCTAGAACGTTTTTCTGATTCATGTGTTCGTCGCTTTCTATCGTCAATGGAGATGACCTATGCATATCACTCTTCCATGTGCTCGAGGCCATTGTCACATTGCAAGGTGTGCTCAAAATGACCCACATAGTGAAAAGTGTTCACAGTTTGAGAAATGTCCAACGTCACATTTGGTCATTTTGCTCAGCATGACTCATGGGAATGGTTCCATCTTTAAATTATTGTGAAATGTCTAATTGTTTTTTGTTTTTTTTTAAGATGTTTTATTCATTTTTTTTAAATTACTTTTTCTATCAGCTTAGTGTCACTTTGACTTGAAGTTTGAAGTGATCCAAATCGTGATGAACAGCCTCTCATCCTTTGTGAAATAGGGACTTCAATGCCTCAAGCCAGTCTGTGTTTGTATGATTGAGAGATAACAGCATACTCAGTAAAGCAATACATGATTAACAGATGCATTGTGTCTATGATGTCAGTCTAATGATGATTGTGTAGCTATTCTTGGATACTTTAATTTAATTCTAGATAGCAACTTTTTACCAGCCCATTTTCTTCCTTTTTGCTGACGATATGACCAAGCTAAATTTTGTGTTGCAAGCGCCGTAAAAACCCTTAAAAGTAAACAATAACAAGGACTGTTTGGCAATTGACACTGGATGTTGTGCTTTTAAAAAAATAAGCTTTTATGTAACGCAACATCCATTAAATGTGCTCAAAGCGCTTTACAAGGGATACCTGGCCAACAGCAACATTTAACATTTAGGACGGGACATAACGCCTGTTGGGCGATATTACATTTTTTTCCGGACAGAGACAACTCTGTTAACGACCAGATACTCATTTTACACCTGGGTACGGTGAGAGAATGTGAGTAAAGCGCTTTCTCCAAGGACTCAAAACTATGCGCCGAGCGAGGCTCGAACCCAGGACCTTCCGATCCGAAAGCGAGTGTCATGCCACTAGACCACATAGAACTTTTTACCAACCCATTTTGTTCCTTTTTTATTGACGCCGATATGATCTATGATCTAGCTAAATTATAATGTTTTCAATCGCCGTAAAAACCCTGAAAACCAAACGATGACAAGAACAGTTAAACACACTTGACACAGGCTGTGCTGTTGTTGTCTTTGTACTTCGTACTTGAAAGGTTGAAGAGATTCAAATCGTGGCGAACAACCTCTCATCCTTGGTGGGGAAAAAAAGAAAAAAGCAAGGACTTCAGTCGACGCGCAGGGGGCAGCGTGGCTCAGCGGTACGGTCTTTGCTTCGTACCCGAAAGGTACCGAGTTCGATCACCCGCCGCTGCGCTGTGTGGCCTTGAGCAATTCACCTCGCCTTAGCTCAATTTGCGGGGCTGCACTGCGGCTGACGCCTGGGTTATTCCAGTCTTCCCTTGGAATAGACCCTAGAGACAAATTTCCCCTATGGGATGAGTAAAGGGAATTTTATTTACTTATTTTCAGGTCTGATAACCCAATTCCCAATGGTCTCATTGTTGTAATGGAAATCTTTTAAAAGAAAATGACGCAGAATATTGTCCATTACAACCATGTTAAACTCTAGGCCCGTAAGTGGATTAGGATGTAAGACCTGCATAATACATCATGTACACATCGACATCGGTGATTCAAGTCTGTGTTTGTTTGATTGAGAGATAAGCGCATACTCAGCAAAGCAAATTTAAATAATAAAATAATAATAATAATAATAATAATAATAATAATAATAATAATAATAATAATAATAATAATAATAATAATATTAATAAATAATAATAATGATAATAATAATAATAATGATAATAATAATAATAATAATAATAATAATAATAATAATAATAATAATAATAATAATAATAATAATAATAATAATAATAATAATAATAATAATAATATAATAATAATAATAATAATAATAATAATAATAAATAATAATAATAATAATAATATTTAATAATTAATAATAATAATAATAATAATAATAATAATAATAATAATAATAATAATAATAATAATAATAATAATAATGATAATGATAATAGTAAAGAATAAACTGCCCCCCTGTCTATGCTAACTATACTATATGTATAAGACTTACACACACAACCCATATCATATTCTATTTATAGCTGTGTTAAGTATATCAGACTTGCAAATTAGCGTCAAGTAGATTTATAGATAGAATGCGCTTGGCCAAGGAGTTCACAACATTGCCATCCGGAAGTATAACGGACCAACACACAAACTCTGTGTAACCATGAACTTTTATAGTCTGGTTAATACAGTTTAGTGAGAACAACTCACAAACGCGGATGGCAAAAACAATAACAAAGGCCTGAGTGACGTCATCCGCATACTATCTATATAGTGTAGACATTATATCTCGCTATGTTATGACACGTATGTAAATTGAATCAACACACAATGTAAAACGATCACTCCAAAGTGTGCTATGGTTGGTATTAATTATGTCCCTTTGTTGTGTCCAACACAGTGTGCACTCTGAAGAGGACATCTCACGTAAAGATCGTATGCGCTTGGCTAAGAAGCTCACAATATTGCAATCCGGAAGTATAACGGACCAATAGATAGTTCGAAGATGATGTCACTCAGGCCTTTGTTATTGTTTTTGCCATCCGCGTTTGTGAGTTGTTCTCACTAAACTGTATTAACCTGACTATAAACGTTCATGGTTACACAGAGTTTGTGTGTTGGTCCGTTATACTTCCGGATGGCAATGTTGTGAACTCCTTGGCCAAGCGCATTCTATCTATACAAAATTATGTGTGACCTTGAACGTTTATAGTCTGGTTAATACAGTTAAGTAAGAATTACTCATAAACGCGGATGGCAAAAAAAAACAATAACAAAGACCTGAGTGACGTCAACTTCATTCTATCTATAGTCTGATTGATATCATTTAGTGAAAACTAATCACCAACAGGCTGTCTAAAAGTAATACCAAGGAGCTGAATGCCATCAACTTCGATCATCCCATAATGCACTATCGTTATAGATAGAATGAAGTTGACGTCACTCTGGTCTTTGTCATCCGCGTTTATGAGTAATTCTCACTACACGGTATTAACTAGACTATAAACGTTCAAGGTTACACATGGTTTTGTGTGTTGGTCCGTTATACTTCAGGATGGAAATGTTGTGAGCTTCTTATCCAAGCGCATACTATCTCTTGGTCACATTGCCAAATGTGCTGAAAATTACCTAATTAATGAAAAGTGTTCAAAATCAAAATAGGTCATAATTTTATTTTTAGCTTGACCCATCCGTATGTTTACAACTTGTTTATTACTTTTACCAGCAATAAATCATGTGATCGATGGGTCGGCTCGTAGCCATCGTTAACACATAGTCTGACACTAGAACCGTAGCCATCGTGTAAACTTATATAGCCTGAAACTGACAAAAAATGACGTCAAAATGTCAGTCTTTGGCCTCAAAAGAAAACAAATCGTGAGTTGTATTCAAATAGTTCAACCAATGGGACCACTTGTTTCCATGAGCACTACTAACGTCAATTCACTAGGCGATACAAAAACCAAATAATGACGTCACAGTCTTTTTGGGTTTCAGTGTCCGGCTATAACTTAACGATGGCTACGCTAGAACCCTCTCGGACTGGCAGTTTGGCGTCATTTTTTTAGGTTTGTTCAGCGTCTAGTGAGTTGTCGTTCGGGGAGCTCAAGGAAACAAGTGATTCCATTGGTTGAACTATTGAATACAACTCACGATTTGTTTTCTTTTGTGGAAAAAGACGTGTCTTTTGGCGTCATTTTTTGGTCAGTGTCAGTGCGTAGCCATCGTTATGTTATACATAGTATGCGCTTGGCTAAGAAGCTCATAACATTGCCATCCGGAAGTAAAGCGGACCAACACACAAAACTGTGCGTATCCTTAAACGTTTATAGTCGGGTTAATACAGTTCAGTAGATAGTTCGAAGATGACATCACTCAGGTCTTTGTTATTGTTTTTTGCCATCCGCGTTTATGAGTAATGCTCACTGAACTGTATTAACCCGGCTATAAACGTTCATGGATACACACAGTTTTGTGTATTGGTCCGTTATACTTCCGGATGGCAATGTTATGAGCTTCTTAGCCAAGCGCATACTATCTATAGCCTGATACTGAAATCCAAAAGGACTGGCAGTTTGACGTCATTATTTGGTTTTTGCACCGCTTAGTGAGTTGTCGTTAGTAGAGCTCATGGAAACAAGTTATTTCATTGGTTGAACTATTGAATACAACTCACGATTTGTTTTCTTTTGTGGCAAAAGACTGGCATTTTGGCGTCATTTTTTGGTCAGTATCAGGCCATAACTTTACGAAGGCCACGGTCAGTGTCAGGCTATAGATAGTATGCGCTTGGCTAAGAAGCTCATAACATTGCCATCCGGAAGTATAACGGACCAACACACAAAACTGTGTGTATCCTTGAACGTTTATAATCGTGTTAAAACAGTTCAGTGAGCATTACTCATAAACGCGGATGGCAAAATACAATAACAAAGACCTGAGTGACTTCATCTTCGTTCTATCTGTAGATCGCTTCCATGACTTGGTCGTTGGTCGACAAGGCGCTCGCCTCACAAGCAAATGGAACCTATCCGTTCCAGGTACAGGTTTCATTTTCCATAATTTCTCTGTCCACCCAGGAGTAAGTGGGTAGGTAGCTGGAGCTATCGATTTTGCCAAAAATACTAAACTAGATTGTTTTTTTGTTTGGATGGTTTGTTTTTTTTAATGACTATTCAACGTATCTAACAATGCGTAGAAATGGTTGTTATTTTAAAAACATGTTTGTTTGCTTGTTTGTTTGTTTGTTTGTTTGTTTGTTTGTTTGTTTGTTTTTTGTTTTTTTTTTTTGTTTTATAGTTTTTTTTTTTGTTAACCAAATCAAGTCAAGCTTTTAGAATACTGGCATTAAAATGCCAAACTGGCATGCTTGATCCTCTTATTTTTATTCGCTACTCAAACATTAAGCCTAATATTTGCACACTCGTTGTGTAGTGTGTATCACAACACATCATGCACCACGCCTCCTTGCAAATTCACAGCTGTGTAAATTTACACATGGGACAAAGTTAACAGTTAACTTCCTATGCAATAATTTATTTCTTTATAGATAGAATGAAACTGACGACACTCATGTCTTTGTTTTTTTTTTTTTTTTTTTTTTTTTTTTTTTTTTTTTGCCATCCGCCTTTATGAGTAATTCTCACTAAACTACTGTATTAACCAGACTGTAAATGTTGGAGGTTCCACATCGTTTTGTGTGTTGGTCCGTCCGGATAGCAATATTGTAAGCTTTTTAGAGCTTAATAATGTTTCTGATTTTCCTCCAGTAGGCCATAATATGTACATTTTCATGCTATACAGAACACGACGCCTGCTTGGTGTCCTTTTTTATTTTGTTTGAGTACTCTTTCGATATCCGTCGATGTCTGTAGCAAGATACTCATTTACACCTGAGTCGAGTAACAGACAGAGATGAAGGCCGTGGTTTGATAAATTAATGGTCCAATAGTCTTCAACAGTCGTACTGTCACTTCCTTCCTAATGACGTATGGTAACTTAGTAACACTGGCTCTAAACTATCGGAACAATGGCTGACGCCGTATGAAATATTTCCCCGGCGAGCTTAAACGCGTATCCAGAGGTAAAAAACCCCATCAATTTGATCATATATTGACTTTTACACATTCTGATCACAGGGCATATGAAAAGGGAATGAAAAGTTCTAGCCAGCATGAAGAATAAAAAGTAATGATTTTCTTTGTTTAGAACCAAGATGGCCGCCGTTGCCGGGCGCGTGACATCAGACTACTGAATCCAATTGAAATATAGTATGCCAGCCAAAATTAACAGCGTGCCCTCTCGCTACTGAACTTTCATGTTTGTTTTTTAAAATTATTATTATTGGTTTTTAGCAAGCCATTTTTATGAGTAGTTATCATCAATCAGAAACGTTTATAGATAGTTCGAAGATGACGTCACTCAGGCCTTTGTTATTGTTTTTGCCATCCGCGTTTGTGAGTTGTTCTCACTTAACTGTATTAACAAGACTATAAAAGTTTATGGTTACACAGAGTTTGTGTGTTGGTCCGTTATACTTCCGGATGGCAATGTTGTGAACTTCTTAGCCAAGCGCATTCTATCTATATATAGTATGCAGATGACGTCACTCAGGCCTTTGTTTTTGCCATCCGCGTTTGTGAGTTGTTCTCACTAAACTGTATTAACCAGACTATACACGTTCATGGTTACACAGTGTAACACAGTGTTTTGTGTGTTGGTCCTTTATATTCCCGGATGGCAATGTTGTGAACTTCTTAGCCAAGCGCATTCTATCTATAGATAGAATGCGCTTGGCCAAGGAGTTCACAACATTGCCATCCGGAAGTATAACGGACCAACACACAAACTCTGTGTAACCATGAACTTTTATAGTCTGGTTAATACAGTTTAGTGAGAACAACTCACAAACGCGGATGGCAAAAACAATAACAAAGGCCTGAGTGACGTCATCTTCGAACTATCTATAGTCTGGTTAATACAGTTTAGTGAGAAATACTCATAAACGCGGATGGCAAAGAGCAATAACAAAGACCTGAATGACGTCAATCTCCATAGATTTGTTTGGGCTTGGTTTGATTGAGGACACCTGCTGCTGCTGCTGTCTTCAATCATTTATTATTTCCACTTCGGATTTTATTGGTCATCATCATGATCATTGATGACATGTGTGTTTGTGTATGTGTGTGTCCGTGTGTATGTGTGTCCGTGTTGTGTGTTTGTGTGTATGTGTGTCCGTGTTGTGTGTTTGTGTGTATGTGTGTCCGTGTTGTGTGTTTGTGTATGTGTGTCCGTGTTGTGTGTTTGTGTATGTGTGTGCCCGTGTTGTGTGTTTGTGTGTATGTGTGTCCGTGTTGTGTGTTTGTGTATGTGTGTGTCCGTGTTGTGTGTTTGTGTGTATGTGTGTGTCCGTGTTGTGTGTTTGTGTGTATGTGTGTCCGTGTTGTGTGTTTGTGTGTATGTGTGTCCGTGTTGTGTGTTTGTGTATGTGTGTCCGTGTTGTGTGTATTTGTATGTGTGTCCGTGTTGTGTGTATATGTATGTGTGTCCGTGTTGTGTGTATATGTATGTGTGTCCGTGTTGTGTGTATATGTATGTGTGTCCGTGTTGTGTGTATATGTATGTGTGTCCGTGTTGTGTGTATATGTGTGTGTGTGTGTATGTGTTTGAATTAGTTATGGGAGCCATCTATATCCAACCGAGTCATCGATCACATGATTTGTTTCTGACCAACGATTTGTTATTTGTTCATAAAAGTAAATATCCTAATTTGTTTCCAAAATTATTTTTTTTTTATTAAATAACTAAATAAACATTTTAAAATACTTGAGCTTTTATAAAGCGCAATATCCACTAAACGTGCTCAAAGCGCTTTACAAAGGGTCTTTGACCAACAGCAACACGTAACTTGTAGAACGAGACATGACGATAGGCGATATTACATTTTTTTTTTTCGACAGAGACAACGCTGTTGACGGCCAGGTACTCATTTTACACCTGAATACGGCGAGAGAATGTGAGTATAGAGCCTTTACAACTATGCGCCGAGCGAGGCTCGAACCCAGGACCTTCCGATCCTAAAGCGAGTGTCATACCACTAGACCACATACCCGTACATACCCTTGGCTCAATCTAAAAGAAATTACCTATCTCGCTGTTGGATATTTCGAAAACGGCGAAGACTATTTTTTAACAAACTCACAGCATTGCCATCTGGAAATATAACGGACCAACACACAAAACTTTAATATGTAACATTGAACGTTTATAGTCTGGATAATACAGTTTAGTGAGAATTGGATTCAATAGTCTGATGTCACGCGCCGGCAACGGCGGCCATCTTGGTTCTAAACAAAGAAAATCATTACTTTTTATTCTTCATGCTGGCTAGAACTTTTCATTCCCTTTTCATATGCCTTGTGATCAGAATGTGTAAAAGTCAAAACATGATCAAATTAATGGGGTTTTTTTACCTCTGGATACGCGTTTAAGCTCGCCGGGGAAATATTTCATACGGGCGTCAGCCATTGTTCCGATAGTTTAGAGCCAGTGTTACTAAGTTACCATGCGTCATAAGGAAGGAAGTGACGTCACGACTATTGAATCCTATTACTCATAAAGATTGATGGAAAAGACCCCTCCAGCAAAACACAAACAAACAAACAAACAACAAATAACCAATAAGAAAGACCTAAGTGACGTCAACTTCGCCCCCCTCTCTCTCTCTCTCTCTCTCTCTCACACACACACACAGACACACACACACGTTCACACAAACACACACACACTCACACAAACACACACACATAAATACTGACATACACATGCACACGTATAAATGTGTTCAAGGACATTCGCACTGAAAGCGACATCAAAACACACACACGCACACTCACACACAATGTTATGAGCTTCTTAGCCAAGCGCATACTATCTATAGATAGTTCGAAGATGACGCTTGGCTAAGAAGCTCATAACATTGCCATCCGGAAGTATAATGGGCCAACACACAAAACTGTGTGTATCCATGAACTTTTATAGTCAGGTTAATACAGTTCAGTGAGCATTACTCATAAACGCGGATGGCAAAAAACAATAACAAAGACCTGAGTGACGTCATCTTCGAACTATCTATACCCACCCGCAAACCATTTGTCATTCAAAGATCAAGCGCGTCACTATTAAACCCACCTGTCAAACAACTGTCAGATTTTAACTGTTGATGACGATGATGTTGACGATTGGTCATTTTGTTCAGCTTGACTCTTTCTTCTTCTTCTTCTTCTTCTTCGTTCCCGTCACGTCACGTGGTCAGTCCGGTCTGGTGAATGAAGCCCACAGTGGTCCTGAGGTCGTCCTCACTGCCGTACAGCTTCTTTGAGTATGGGGTTGGGTCAGGCCAGAAGATCCTTCTCAACTCTTTCGATATGCGTAGATTTAAGCTGTAGCAAAATACTCATTTACACCTGAGTCGAGAAACCGACGGAGATGGAGGTCGTGGTATGATAGATTAATGATTCAATTGAAATACATTATGCCTGCCGAAATAGTGTGCCCTCTAGCTACTGAACTTTCATGTTTGTTTGTTTCGTTTGTTTGTTTTGTTTTATAGTTTGTTTTTTTTTTTTTGTTTTTTGTGTGTGTGTTTTTTTTTGTTGTTTTTTTTTTGTTTTTTTTTTTTTTTGTTTTTTTTTTTGTTGTTGTTTATTTTGTGTGTATATGTTTACAACTTTCACAAATAAATCAGCGTCTTTATATTTATTAAGAAATATTCAATCTTTGGACAGCAACAAATCATGTGATCGATGACTCGGTTGGACGAAAACCTGAATATAGATAGTATGCGCTTGGCTAAGAAGCTCACAATATTGTCATCCGGAAGTATAACGGACCAACACACAAAACTATGTGTAACCATGAACGTTTATAGTAGTCTGGTAAATACAATTTAGTGAGAATTACTTATAAACGTGGATGGCAAAAAGAAAAAAAAAACAATAACAAAGACCCGAGTGACGTCAATTTCATTCTATCTATAAATCGCTCCATCGTGGTTCTAAACAAAGAAAATCAGTACTATTTATTCTTCATACTGGCTAGAACTTTTCATAAAGTCAAAACATGATCAGATTTATAATGATGTTTTTTTTTCCTCTGGATACGCTTTTATGCTCGTCGGAGAAATATTTCATAAGGGCGTCCGCCATTGTTCCGATGGTTTAGAGCCAGTTACTAAGTTATCATGCGTCATTACGAGGGAAGTGACGTCACGGCTGTTGAAGCGTATTTATTGTCCATAAAATAAAATGAAGTTCATTGGGACATTTACTCTTCATTCAAATCTATACTATGATAGTGTGCTCTTGGAATCTACAACTTTTATCTATTTGGACCATTCCCTTTGTCTTACTTACGTCCGCCCAGCAACGAGCAGCGTGGTTCTTAATAAAGAAAATCGGTACTTTTTATTCTTCATGCTGGCTAGAACTTTTTCACATGTCATGTGATCAGAATGTATAAAAGTCAAAACATGATCAGATATATAATTTTTTCTCCCCTGGATATACTTTTATGCTCGTCGGAGAAGTATTTCATAAGGGCGTCCGCCATTGTTCCGATAGTTTAGAACCAGTTACTAAGTTACTATGCGTCATTAGGAGGGAAGTGACGTCACGACTGTTGAAGCCTATTGTAAATCTATAATCTTTTGACTATTCCATTTTCTTCCTTTTTACTCCAAACACACACTGTGAGATACCGTTCTGTGATGAAACGCATCATTTATCTTTATATTTGAAAATATCAAATTAAGACTCTTGAGAGCAGGCACTGGTATAAGATAAAGAACTGAACAAGTGTGTAAGAAAGGTGCCAGACAAAACAAGAAAGAAAAATACAAGAAAAAAAAAACATCCCAAAAAATCAGTCTATCTTGACTGGGGATCGAACCTCAGACCTTCTGATTCCCGTTCAAGTATTGATCAATAAGAAGAATGATTCCTTAAATAAAAAAAGTCCGATAGCTCATGATTTTGAGGGTAAATTGTTGATCTATTAAGTTAACTCTAGCGACTTATATTATAGATAAGATGATAATATAGCCTAAGTCATACTTACTGCCTGGCAGAAAGGTGGTAACGCTTTGAGATAAAAGAGAAATAAGAATGCTTTTTTTCCCCCTCTCTCAGCGCCTTTATCTTTCACATTTTCTTTTATCTTTGCCATTCTATCAACCCCTAACCTATCCACCCCCTAACCCTCCCTTTCGCCGTAGGCTCTGATAGGTTGTTTTGTTTTGTTTTGTTTTGTTTTGTTTTTTTTGTTGGGTTTTTTTTTTCTATCCGAGGTACCTTAATCTACATGACATCGTACCCTATATTATTATCAGACATGTCTATCGCTATGAAACATTCGTACATTTACGACATATGTGCGGCTATGTGGTCTTGTGGTATGACACTCGCTTTCGAGTCATAAGGTCCTGGGTTCGAGCCTCGCTCGGCGCATAGTTGAGTCCTTGGAAAAGGCTCTTTACTCACATTCTCTCACCGTACTCAGGTGTAAAATGAGTATCTGGCCGTTAACAACGTTGTCTTTGTCCGAAAAATTGCAATATCGCCTAACAGGCGTCATATGTCCCGCCATACGTGTTAAATGTTCCTGTTGACCAGGGATCCCTTGTAAAGCGCTTTGAGCACATTTAGTGGATATTGCGCTATATAAAAGCTCATTTTTTGAATGTCATAATCAGTCGGATGGTGAAAAGTTTTGAAATGAGATATTGCCAAGTTTAGTTAGAAAGTCAATTTTTGATCCAAAAAGATTTCCTGTCATAAATGATTAGATCAACCCTTTTTGTAAATCTTCGGCAAATATCAAAGCTTAATTTTATTTCTAAATATTTGTCAAGTTGAAAAAGTATAAAATTTATGAGAAAAGTTGCTGGATACCTTTCCCATACATCTGATCATAACTTCATGAAAAAATCACCCGATTTACTTCAAATAATGATTAAAATGCTCTGGTGAGCATATTCTTTCAGAAAATGAATTTTTTTAAAAGAAAAAATAATAATAATCCCCCCCCCCCCCCCAAAAAAAAAAAAAACCCCAATGCAAATCCAAAATGTTCAGCTTCCGACTGATTACGTCATGCACTGACACATTTTGTCTCCACTTTCAGAGCTTGACGAGCATCTATAACTAAAGGTCATTAAATCTTGTTGAAAATGAAGGCTGATGTCAGGGTAGATAATTTTAAGGCTTTTGGAGTGTCATATCATCATTGTGATGGAAAATTGTTGATCTATAAAAGTTAGCTATTGCGAAAACTATGTGCGGCTATGTGTTCTAGTAGTATGACACTCGCTTTTGGATCGGAAGGTCCTGGGTTCGAGCCTCGCTAGGCGCATGGTTGAGTCCTTGGAGAAGGCTCTTTACTCACATTCTTTCACCGTACTCAGGCGTAAAATGAGTACCTGGCCGTTAACAGCGTTATTCTTTCCGAAAAAAATGTAATATCGCCTAACAGGCGTCATGTCCCGTCTTAAATGTTAAATGTTGCTGTTGACCAGGAAACCCTTGTAAAGCCCTTTGAGCACGTTTAGTGGATATTGCGCTATATAAAAGCTCAATTTAAGTCATTAGATCTTGTTGAAAATGAAGGCTGATGTCATGGTGTATAATTTTAAGGCTCTTGAATTGTTATATCATAGTTTTAAGCGCTTAGAGGTGTCTCGGAGTTATAGCCCTATATAAGTTTTCAGCATTATTAATATCATTTTGAGGCTAAATGATTGATCTATAAAGTTGACTATAGCGACATCTATCTTTATCACCTAAAACTAAAACTACGAATTTTAAAATGTTCAAGTAGGCAGGTCTGCCTATAGATAGAACGAAGTTGATGTCACTCTGGTCTTTGATATTGTATTTTTTTTTTTTTTTTTTTTTTTTTGCCCGTCCGCGTTTATGAGTAATTCTCACTAAACTGTATAACCAGACTATAAAAGTTCATGGTTACACAGAGTTATGCGTGTTGGTTCGTTATACTTCCGGATGCTAATGGAGTGAGTTTCTTAGCCAAGCGCATACCATCTATAGTCTGGATAATACAGTAAAGTGAGAAGTACTCATAAACGTGGATGGCAAAAAAACAATAACAAAGACCCGAGTGACGTCAACTTGGTTCTATCTATAGATAGTTTGCGCTTGGCTAAGAAGTTCACAACATTGCCATCCGGAAGTATAACGGACCTACACACAGAATTGTGTGTATCCATGGTCGTTTATACTCTGGTTAATACAGTTTAGTGAGAATTACTCCTAAATACAGATTGCAAAAAACAATGACAAAGATCAAAATGACGTCATCTTCGTTTTATCGTTGGCAACAGCCCAAAAAATAAAGGTAACTATAGACATAGTTTTGTGTGTTGGTCCGGTATACTTCCGGATGGCAGTGTTGTGAGCTTCTTAGCCAAGCGCATACTATCTATAGTGACATCTATTTCTATCACCTAAAACTGACTACGACTGTTAAAATGTTCAAGTAGGCAGGTCGTCTGCCTTCTATCCCAAAGAGCCACCACAATAATACAGGTAGATAAAATCCCATTACCTCCACATCGTAAATTCTGGCATTACTAACATACACCACTCACTCTTTCCTTGCTTGGAGTACTCGCTGACTTCTTCCTGGCACCTCGACACCCCGCCCTAACTAACACCCCCCCCCCCCCCCCCCTCCCAAACAGCCCTTCCTTACCCTCAACGGTACATTTGCCCGTCGTAGGTTCTCTGATAACAAAACACTTTTTTTTAAAAATCTTCTTTTTTGATGCATTTCGTCCTGGAAACGTTTGAAATAAAGTGAGTACATGTGACTCATATTATGTGTTGTTCCCTAAAAGATAGTATGCGCTTGGCTAAGAAGTTCACAACATTGCCACCCGGAAGTATAACAGACCAACACACAAAACTATGTGTAATCATGAACTTTTATGGTCTGGTTCATACGGTTTAGTGAGAAGTACTCATAAAAGAGGATTGCAAAAAACAATAACAAAGACCATAGGGACGACATCTTTGTTCTATCTATAGATAGTATGCAGATGACGTCACTCAGGCCTTTGTTATTGTTTTTGCCATCCGCATTTGTGAGTTGTTCTCACTAAACTGTATTAACCAGACTATAAAAGTTCATGGTTACACAGA
>NC_088373.1:26101387-26106387 GCF_034508935.2 Berghia stephanieae | reverse complement strand
GAACAACTCACAAACGCGGATGGCAAAACCAATAACAAAGGCCTGAGTGACGTCATCTGCATACTATCTATAAGACTCAGCTACCCATTCACTGTTGGGTGGACAGGGGGGGGGAGGGAGAAGGATCAGAAAGAAATCTCGACTGCTCCCGGGATCGATCTTGGTCCCTTTGCGTGTGAAGCTCGTGTCCCACCAACTGAACAATCGGGACCCCCATTATAGATAGTTCGAAGATGACGTCACTCAGGCCTTTGTTATTGTTTTTGCCATCCGCGTTTGTGAGTTGTTCTCACTAAACTGTATTAACCATACTATAAAAGTTCATGGTTACACAGAGTTTGTGTGTTGGTCCGTTATACTTCCGGATGGCAATGTTGTGAACTCCTTGGCCAAGCGCATTCTATCTATAGATAGTTCGAAGATGACGTCAGTCAGGTCTTTATTATTGTTTTTTGGCATCCGCGTGTATAAGTAATGCTCACTGAACTGTATTAACCCGACTATAAACGTTCAAGGATACACACAGTTTTGTGTGTTGGTCCGTTATACTTCCGGATGGCAATGTTGTGAGCTGCTTTGCCCAGCGCATACTATCGATAGGCTCATTGTTGTAATTGAAATCTTCTCAAATCAAAAATGTTGTCCAGAATAACAATGCTAAAGCAGGCCCACACTTGCGTTCGGCTATCAGACCTGTTAATATGTGTACCTTGACTGTAATGAATTTGACCATTTTTCTTTAGTTTGGGAATAAATAATAACGTGAAGTTGAATGTAAGCTTCAATTTATTTACAAAAACAAATCAAATGAACGTTTCGGGTTTCCCCTTTATCAACAAAACAGGATGATTGAAACACCATAGATGATGTGGTAGTGGCGTAGTTAAGATGAATCAAATTGAAGCTTACATTCAACTTCACATTATTATTTATTTCTTCGAGCTTCGAGCAGCAACATTTACACGGTAGTTTGGGACGGAGAGGAGAGGGTTAAATAAATTTCCGGCTATTTTTGATTTTACACAGAGATTTTAGTCTTGATTCATAGATATTAGATTATTATGATCATGGTCACCCGTCCGGTCATTTACCAAGCGAAATATGGCTTGAATTTCTCGATGAAACATCCTACATCTGAATCTCATTATGTTGAATACACACGTCATGATAAGTACGAGTAGATAGATTAAAATTGTAATTCATGTCCATATTTTATTTACAGAACGATCATCAAAACACCTTTGACGTCACAACCCCCCCCCCCCCCCCCCCCCATTTATACCTCAGCCACCCCCCCCCCCCCCCCCCAAGCCTAGTTGACATCCACCCATACGTCAATCCATCTATTCGTCCTTCCTGATCCCGTCCATCCATTCCACCGATGACGACTACAGCAGCACCACCCCTCACCAATATTAAGTGTGTGGTGGTTGGGGATGGGTAAGTCATTATCACCATCATCGTCATCATCATCATCATTCTCCTCCTCCTCCTCCTCCTCCTCCTCCCCCCCCTCCTCCTCCTATTTCACCAGCACCACCACCTCCTCCTCCTCCACCACCTGATCCTCCTCCTCCTTTTCATCATCATCATCATCATCATCATCATCATCATCATCATCATCATCATCATCATCATCATCATCATCATCATCATCATCAATACTCTTCCTTCCCTTCCACTTTTGTATTCCAGCCATTATTTTTCGTTATCTAATTTTCGTCAACAGTTGCTTTCTTCATATCTCAAAATCATTTCCCCCCAGCCCAAAACACGACGACATCACTGATTCGGTGTGAAATCAAATCAAACATTCAAAAGCCTTCACTTCTTACTTTACCCCCGGGCATTGACTTTAGGGTTGGAACGGACATATTGTCAGATATTCGAATTATCATATCCGTGTGTGTGTGTCTCTGTTTTTGCAAACACAAGCGAATAATCGAACGTGTTCGCCGTCAAGCGCTTCAATCACCTCTTAGTTTACCCTTGGGGAATTAATTGACTTTAGCGTTGGGACGAACGGATAGTCAAGTTATTCGAATATCGTTTGTGTGTGTGTGTGTGTGTGTTTGTGTGTGTGTGTGTGTGTTTGTGTGTTTGTGTGTGTGTGTGTTTGCAAACACAAAATCTTGAGCTTTAAAACTTGAGCTTTTATATGGCGCAACGTCCACTAAACGTGTTCAAGGCGCTTTTCAATGGGTCTTTGGCCAACAGCGACACTTATCATGTAGGACGTGACATGACACCTGTTAGGCGATATTGCAAATGTTTTTTTCCGGAAAGAGACAACGCTTGTTGAATGCCAGGTATTCAATTTACACTTGAGTAATTAATTAATATATTTATTTATTATTTATCTATTTATTTATTACACAATAATTCTCATTTATGTATTAAGCGTGCGTTGTAACTCATCTATTCTGCTCACTTTTATCATGATAAATAAATTATATATATATATGATAAATCTCTGCTCCTCTCCCCCCCCCCCCCCCCCCCCCCCCCCCACCACTATTCTTCCCGGTTTTCCTCTTACCACATCACATGACAAAATCCCTTTTCATAATTAACCCGTGTCCTGCTGTCACCGTCAACCTCACCGACCCTTTGTTAACATTAACCCTGTCGTGTCCTTGACCAATTTGTCTTTTAGCTAATGCATTGTGTAATGCTTAACACACAAACACACACACACACACACACACACACATACATACATACACACACACCGTATATATGAACAATATTCTCGAAACTAATATATCGCGATTAACTACGAGCAATAAATAAATTAATTTTTAGCCACAAATTATGTGAAATTTGGGATGAATATAGAACACATAAGCTGACGTCACTATCTATAGATAGACTGGTTTTACACTTCCAGTGAAATAGGAACCAGTTGTTTTTTTTTTTTTTTTTTTTTTTTTTTTACATCTCACTTTTCTTCCCCATTTCTTCCAGCGCAAAAAGGTCAAAGTTCGTATTTCTCATCATAATATTCAGTTCTTAATTGGATTCAGTAGTCTGATGTCACGCGCCCGGCAACGGCGGCCATCTTGGTTCTAAACAAAGAAAATCTTTACTTTTTATTCTTCATGCTGGCGAGAACTTTTCATTACCTTTTCATATGCCATGTGATCAGAATGTGTAAAAGTCAAAAAATGATCAAATTGATGGGGGTTTTTTTTCCTCTGGATACGCTTTTAAGCTGGCCGGAGAAATATTTCATACGGGCGTCCGCCATCGTTCCGATAGTTTAGAGCCAGTGTTACTAAGTTACCATACGTCAATAGGAAGGAAGTGACGGTACGACTATTGAATCCTATTCTAAATAGGAGACCGATTCATTCCTACGTTATAGATAGTATGCGCTTGACTAAGAATCTCATGACATTGCCATCCGGAAGTATAACGGACCAACACACAAAACTATGTGTAACCTTAAACGTTTATATAGTCTGGTTAATACGGTTTATGTGAGAAGTACTCATAAACGCGGATGGCAAAAACAATAACAAAGACCTGAGTGACGTCAACTTCATTCTATCTATACATTTGTTACCAGCAGCGGGCCACATAATGTGTTGTCTTCGTGTGTCTTTGCCTTTGACCTTTCTTGACCCCACAAAGGTCAACAAGGTACTTCCGCATTATTAAATTAAATAATTGTTTGCAAGCATTGGCGGAATGCGTTTGCCGCTAGGTTTTACGTGCCTTTCCCGAGATCAACTTTGTTTTTGGCCTTAGACCGCCAATTGGGTGATTAGTTCTCAAAAATAGATTCTTTTAATTGGACTATATACCTTTAAGGTTACACACGATGTGCACTTATTTGCAGGTCTGATAACCTAGTTTATTATGGGCTCATTGTTGTAATGGGAATCTCAATAACAACAAAATTACGCAAAATATTGTCCATTACAACAATGTTAAACTCGGCCCATAAATAAATGCGTTCGGGTGTCAGACCTCCATATAGATAGTATGCAGATGACGTCACTCAGGCCTTTGTTATTGTTTTTGCCATCCGCGATTGTGAGTTGTTCTTACTAAACTGTATAGATAGAATGCGCTTGGCCAAGGAGTTCACAACATTGCCATCCGGAAGTATAACGGGCCAACACACAAACTCTGTGTAACCATGAACTTTTATAGTCTGGTTAATACAGTTTAGTGAGAACAACTCACAAACGCGGATGGCAAAAACAATAACAAAGGCCTGAGTGACGTCATCTGCATACTATCTATAAACCAGACTATAAAAGTTCATGGTTACACACAGTTTGTGTTTTGGTCCGTTATACTTCCGGATGGCAATGCTGTGAACTCCTTGGCCAAGCGCATTCTATCTATACGTACACATCTAATACACAGATAGTTTTGTATGCTGGTATGATTGATCTGGCGACGGGAATTGTTAAGTATTTTACTCTGTCTTACTTTTCCTCAAGGCCTTCTAATTGTATATCGAGAATTTTTTTACTAATCCATTTTCTTCCTTGTTACTGGCGCTGAAATGACCTGAATAGATTGCAAGCGCCATAAAACCATTAAAAACAAAACAAACAAAAACATGATGATGATGATGATGATGTTGATGATGATGATGATGATGGTGATGATGATGATGAAGACGAGATGGTGGTGGAGATGGAGGAGGAGGAGGAGGATGATGAAGATGATGTTAATGATGATGATGATGATGATGCTGATGATAATAATAATGAAAATGATTATGATTGTACTGTAACGACTGCTTGAACAAAAAAACATGATGAAGATGATGATGATGATGATGATGATGATGATGATGATGATGATGATGATGATGATGATGATGATGATGATGAAGACGAGGTGGTGGTGGAGAAGGAGGAGGAGAAGGATGATGAAGATGATGCTAATGATGATGATGATGATGATGCTGATAATAATAATGAAAATGATTATGATTGTACTATAACGACTGCTTGAACAAAAAAACACGATGATGA
>NC_088373.1:26076387-26091387 GCF_034508935.2 Berghia stephanieae | reverse complement strand
ATATCCACTAAACATGCTCAAAGCGATTTACGTAGGGTTTTACTATATTTTAAGTTTAAAGGATAAATGGATAAATAACTAAAGAAACAAACAAAAAATACATGAATAGATAAATAAATAAATAAATAAATAAATAATAAATTAACAAAATCAACTTGAATGCAGGTTAACAGACCTGCAAATAAGTGCACGTTGTGTCTGACCCATTCCGACATAACATTAGATTGATGTGTCAGGTCATGGATGTGTAGTACTTTTTCCCCAAAAAACATATTTTCTCCTTTTTAACAATCAACATTATTTGTAGTGGGTGGGTTATTGGATTTTATTGAAATGTTTTGTATGAAGAGGATGACGTGGATTTTACTGTTACTCCTGCTGCTGATGACAATGATGATGATGGTAATGATGATGATGATGATGATGATGATGATGATGATGATGATGATGATGATGATGATGATGATGCATGTTTAACGCTGAAGTCCTTCAGAGTCGGAGTTAATCTCAATTTCTAAAGCATAATCTGGACAATAACAATTACTTGCTATCCTGTGGATAGGATGCTAGTCTATCACAAAGTGCTATCCACCCAATCACTTACTGGGTGGACAGGAGGATCAGAAAAAAAAATCTTGAACACATTCGTGATCGATCTCGGTACCTTCTCTTTCACGCTGTGGAAAACCGGTTTCGTTCTACTCTTTCTCTGTGTGCATGATGTTAGCCCTCTCCATACCAACTATAGGAAAATCCTCACATTCTTTACGATCCAACAGCACTTTTATTATTCCGATTTCTTTCATAAATCACTTAATTTAAAGAATTATGTTTTATCATAGCCATAAAAAACGTGACGCTGTGTTGTAGCGTTTATTTTGCTGAATAATATTATGCATAGAATGTATTTATGCTTGCCTGTTTGAGTAAAGAAAAAAACTATTTTTGTGTTGGGTGGGTGTGAAATTTTGGGAAAAAATTTGAAAATGGCTGGCAAGGAAACGGTTACACAGAAAAAACTGAAAATTAAATCAGATTTATATACAGTGGAATCCTGATAACGTCAACACTGCCTGTTTAGGAAAGATTGGTTGACTCGAAGCAAGGTTGATTTCAACCATTTATCAATGGGGAACAAGCCTAGATAAGTGCGGCTATGTGGTCTAGTGGTATGACACTCGCTTTCGAATCGGAACGGAAGGTCCTGGGTTCGAGCCTCGCCGGGCGCATAGTTGAGTCCTTGGAGAAGGCTCCTTATTCACATTCTCTCACCGTACTCATGTGTAAAATGAGTACCTGGCCGTTAACATAACCGCGTTGTCTCTGTCCGAAAAAATTGAAACATCGCCTAACAGTTGTCATGTCCCGTCCTAAATGTTAACTGTTGCTGTTGGCCAGGGGCCCCTTGTAAAGCGCTTTAAGCACATTTAGTGGATATTGCACTGTATAAAAGCTCAATTTAATTTAAATTTAAATAGATAAATACAGAAGATTGGGGACCAACAAGAGAGGTTGACTTTAAGCAGAAGTTGGCTTAAAGAGTGTTGACTTTATGTGGAAGTCACTGTAGTGTATTTCCTTGATTTCATCATCTTCTATTAACTCTTTCAGCACTGAGGCTATATTCGCATTTTCGTCATAAAATGGCTGACACCTTATTGAGGCAGCATGAGAATGACAAGCTGAGACAAAACGATATTCGAATTCGGCGCAAAATCTCAATTAAAAGACCCCCCTAGGACCAATTGAATGTTTTGATGAAAGAAATGATACCATTGGTCCAATTTATAGTACTTTTGTAGAAAGTTGGATTGGATTACATTATTGTTTCTGCCTTTCAAGAACGGCCGCACTGTGCGGCCATTGGCCAGTAGAACAGATTCTGCCCTGGCCAAACAGTATGGCCATTGGGGCTGAAAGAGTTAGGTGTCAAAAATGTTTTCTTTTTTTCAGATTTTGTTGTTGTTGAAAAACCCAAAATAATCAAATTTCATTACAAATGATGTCGACAGTATATTATAATATCTGACTGATATAGAATATATAATATGTATTATAATATTATTATCATTTCCCGCACATTGTTGACTAAACACAACGTGTACATATTTGCAGGTCTAAGAACTCAAATGGTTATGGCCTCATTGTTGAAATGGACATATTTCTCCAGACAATGCCAAGTATTCTTCATTCCAACAATGTTAACCTAACATGCATGATTTACATTAAATTAAATTGAGCTTTATATAGCGCAATATCCACTAAATGTGCTCAAAGCGCTTTACAAGGGGTCCCTGGTCAACAGCAACATTTAACATGTAGGACGGAACATGACGCCTGGGTGGGGATCCTGACCTCCCATAGTGGGCAGCGAGGTACATGCTGTGTCTTCTATCCCCCCATACCCGTTTTCCAATTGTTTCCTGTCATTGTCTTGGAATGAGATTACTTAGTTTTATCCTGATCCTTGCCAGAGTTCCTTGGCTGGGAGGGAAACAGTCGAATGTATAGTTATAGTTTTGGGAGATGATATTTTTTTCCTTGTAAATCATCTCTCTGTTATGCATTGTATTACATATTATATTATATGATTGGTAAACATTTGAGTGTATTCCTCTTAGTTGGGACATGTGCTTGTGTCTGGATGAGACTTTTAGGTGATCTCAAACTAAGTACTTTAACGGTGTGCTCTTGGAATCTACATCTGTTCCCTATTTGAACCAGTTCCCCTTTGTCTTACCTTTTCTTTTGTGCTTTAATTGTAATTCTAGAACTTTTTACTATCCCATTTTCTTCCTTTTTACTGGCGGTGATATGACCTTAATGTGTTGCAAGCGCCGTAAAACCCTTAAAAACAAATACAAACAAACGAACATAACGCCTGTTAGCGATATTATAATTTTTCGGACAAAGACAACGCTGTTAACGGCCAGGTACTCATTTTACACCTGAGTATGGTGAGAGAAAGTGAGTAAAGAGCCTTTTCCAATGACTCAACTATGCGCCGAGTGCGAGGCTCGACCCCAGGACCTTCCGATCCAAAAGCGAGTGTCATACCACTAGACCACATAGCCACACCTAACAGGCATCATGACTCGTTCTACATGTTACATTTTGCGATTGGTCAGGGAACCCTTTGTAAAGCGTGTTGAGCACTTTTTAGTGGATTTTGCACTATATAAAAGCTCAAGTTTTTTTTTGTTTTGTTTTTTGTTTTGTTTTTTTTTCTTTTTAACTCACTCAACCCTAACACCGAATATATCCGTTGTTTACCCGGGTTACTTTTATCCCATGCCTATTTATTATTTTTTCTGAGACAAATAATAGGCATTGTAGCAAAGTTAATGTTTTCAATTTTTACATGTTAATATAAATATATCTATACAGATGCTTTTAATGCTTTAATGCATTTTTTCCAATTTTGAAAAGTAGGAAAAATCTCTAGGATTGAGTGTGTTAACCTAACCAGTTAATTACTGGACTCTGGAAAGGAAAAACTCGATTTTAAAAATTGTGTCCAGAAAACTCGTCCTTCAGATATCCGTTGATTTAAATGACCCTCACTTTGTCAAAAACTCTCGATCCAGATAATTTGAAGGATGAGTTTACTGGTCAAGTTTTTCAAAAGTCTGGCAGTTAATTGGTTTAATGAGGTCCTTAATTGGGTTCAGATATCAGACCTGCTTATAAGTGTACCTAGACTTTATACTTTCTCTCTTCATTTGGGCCAGAAAACGGTGAACTTGATATTACAAATTGTCAAAGCGAGTACGTATTGTAATACGTGATTATAGCACGCCGAATTCCAGTACATTCTGCAATACGGAAACGCTGGGGCTTGATGACTGATTTTATTGGTTATCTCCCTTGAGCATCGAATTTTGGCTTGCTTGGATTTCAGCATGTTTTTTGTTTTTGTTTTTGTTTTGTTTTTTTTGCTTCCCCCGAGAGCGTGTTAGAATCCAGTAATTGCTCTTTAAAATATTGTAAATGTTTTACAAAACCATTATTTACATGTTTTATTTTTAAAATTTCATTGTTATGTCCCTTGTCAGAACAACTGCTCAGACTGATAGGGTTTCTATCTCGAAGATTTCATTGTTATGTCCCTTGTCAGAACAACTGCTCAGACTGATAGGGTTTCTATCTCGTAGATTTCATTGTTATGTCCCTTGTCCGAACAACTGCTCAGACTGATAGGGTTTCTATCTCGTAGATTTCATTGTTATGTCCCTTGTCAGAACAACTGCTCAGACTGATAGGGTTTCTATCTCTTAGATTTCATTGTTATGTCCCTTGTCAGAACAACTGCTCAGACTGATAGGGTTTCTATCTCTTAGATTTCATTGTTATGTCCCTTGTCAGAACAACTGCTCAGACTGATAGGGTTTCTATCTCGTAGATTTCATTGTTATGTCCCTTGTCAGAACAGCTGCTCAGACTGATAGGGTTTCTATCTCTTAGATTTCATTGTTATGTCCCTTGTCAGAACAACTGCTCAGACTGATAGGGTTTCTATCTCGTAGATTTCATTGTTATGTCCCTTGTCAGAACAGCTGCTCAGACTGATAGGGTTTCTATCTCTTAGATTTCATTGTTATGTCCCTTGTCAGAACAACTGCTCAGACTGATAGGGTTTCTATCTCGTAGATTTCATTGTTATGTCCCTTGTCAGAACAGCTGCTCAGACTGATAGGGTTTCTATCTCGTAGATTTTGTTGCGCTCCGCTCATGATTTTACTCTTTCACTAGAGATGATACCTGGATACCTCTGCATAGAGCTTTTAGACTTGGTATAGTCTCCTTCGCTCCTCCTCATCTATTAATGATTGGACCAATTCTTATAACTGTACTTGTTTCCAAGGATGTTACTTATCTCCAACTCTGCTTTGAATTTATTCAATTTTTTTTCCTGATACTGTGGTTTCTTGCAATTTATTCCAGTTATTGGCAATTCTAGCTGAAAAAAGTCCCTTCTTTCATTTGTCTTAAAACGTTCTTTTTCTTGATGTTGTTGTCACTGGCGAAAGATAGCCGCTATCTTGATTTGTTTGTGCAAACCAAATAATTATGATTTTGATTATCATGTCATATCATCGTGATCATTAAGGGTAGCATAGGTCTAAAATCTTAAAATTCCCTGCTGTTATGGTAAATATGAATCTATATGTGACCCTTGGTCTCAAAACGGTATTATGTCGGGATGATAAAGATGCTGAAAATGGAGTTTGTAGCCAGAAATATCATGCTTAAGTTGAGTTTATATGCTTTTTAGAGGAGAAGGAATATCGTATTTTAGTGTGTTAAATACCAACGTTTCATATTTTTGACCAGTTTAACTATAATTTGACTATTTAGCATCTGGTCCATCCTGACATAATACCGTTTTGAGACGAGGGGTCACATATGAATATAAATAATAGACAGCAAGAAGAGAGGAAGAACAAGAGAAACATGGAGTAGGGCAGTTGAGGAGAGCAGCAAAATGGGATTTGCATTCAAGAGGGAGGCATGTACTACTGGTTTCATTCTTTCATTCATTCATTCGTTCATTCGTTCATAAGAGAGTTGCGATGGTGGTCACTTGGCTGGACAAGAAAAGATAAAGTGAAAAATGAACGAATTCGAAAGGTTGACTGAAGTGAATGAGTGAATGTATGAATAAAGATGAGAGAAGAGAAGATAGATTGAAACGATTCGGACATGTTAGTAGTCCTTCAGAGCCATTAGGCCCAAGGAGCCAGATTGCTTGCTACCCTTTGGATGGGATGCTAGTCTATCACAAAGAAGCGAGTGCTCTCCCAACTGAGTTATTGGGACCCCGTGTCCATAGTAGTGCCACATTTAATGGAGATTGAGCGAGATGTCATATATAATTTTTTTAAGCCTCAAGCCCAAGTCTTGATCTTAGGCAGGGAACATCTTTAACTATCAATATGTTATGAAATCACAGTTTTCTGGCCAAAATATGAGAAATGTTTAGTCTGACGTGCACTTATTTGCAGGTCTGATAACCCAACCCATTATGGGCTCAATGTCGTAAAGGAAATCTAAGAAAAAATGACGCAAAAATATTGTCGATGAATAATAATGTTAAACTAGGCCCATAATTGGGTTTGAATGTCAGACCTGCATATATCTACACATCGGTTTAGTCAGATTGCGGCATATAGAATATACTAGCAATGCTTATAATAATTTGATCGTTGGACACAATATTTGATTAAATTATTTCATTTTTACTGCATAAATCATAGAAAGAATTTTTTTTCTAATTTAAATTATCTTAGTACAAATACCCACTTGCTAGTGAAATGTTATGTCACTCTTCTTTAGTTTTATAGGTTGAGGGTTCAAATGTTTGTGTTGCCATTTTTACTGAGTCACTGCCATTCTCACATAAACACATTTTTTATTTGATTAGAAAAGGACAATCTTATTTTTTTATTTTCAAAATTTTACTTTAAGTAAAGAATATGATTTTTAAACTTAAAAAGGTATTTATTTTAACCCTCTCCTTACCACCTGTTGGAATATCGTCACATTTGTTACTTTTCGTCACTTTTCTCATCCAGATTTCATTTTTATTTTGCTATAGCTATAAAAACTCGACATTCTGTAATAGAGCTCATATTGTCAAACAATATTACGTATAAAATGTGCCTGTTGCTTTTCTGTTTGAGTAAGAAATGTATGTTTTTGTGTTGGGTGGGTGTGAAGTTTGGGGGAAAATTCTGAAAATGGTTGGTAAGGAAAGGGTTAACTCAATCCTTGGAAGTTAATATAAAAATTTAATCTTTACCAGTCCTGCCTGCCTATTGATAGAATGCGCTTGGCCAAGGAGTTCACAACATTGCCATCCGGAAGTATAACGGACCAACACACAAACTCTGTGTAACCATGAACTTATATAGTCTGGTTAATACAGTTTAGTGAGAACAACTCACAAACGCGGATGGCAAAAACAATAACAAAGTGACGTAATCTTCGAACTATCTATTGAAGATTTAAAAATTGGTAATTTTCAGGAGATAAAACTTGTAGTCACTATCATTGACCTCAAATATGTGACCCGTCGTCTCAAAACGGTATTATGTCGGGATGGACTAGATGTTAATAAGTCGAAATAAATGCCCAACTAATGAAAAATGCGATTATTGATTATTATTATTATTATTATTATTATTATTATTATTATTATTATTATTATTATTATTATTATTATTATTATTATTATTATTATTCATTATCGATTATTGATATGTAACACTCTAAAATAGAATGTTCATTCTCCTCAATAAAGCATAACAAACTCAACCCAAGTCTGATATTATTTCTGGCTATAAATTCAATTTTCAATTCAGCATCTTAATCATCCCGACATGATAATACCGTATTGAGGTGAAGGGCCACATATCAACAATTTACCCTTACAAGTATTAAATAGCACTTCAAATTCCTGAACATTATGTTATCTGGCATCCACTTTCATTTTCAATAAGTTTTAGTTCTCTCCTTACCAATCATTTTCAGTATTTTTCCCAAAATGAAAGGCTTACCCAGCAGAACAAAATAATTTTTTGAACTCAAACAATCTCACTACAAAACAACTTTTTTCTTATTGGTTAAACAAAGGCCATTGTGATGTACAAAATAAATCTGAATAAGAAAAAAATGTATATTGTGTCGTAACAAAAGTGACGATGTTACTGTAGGTGGTAAGAAGAGGGTTAAGTGCGGCTATGTGGTTTTGTCTAATGACACGCACTTTCGGATCGGAAGGTCATAGGTTCGAGCCTCGCTCTGCGCATAGTTCAGTCCTTGGAAAAGGTTCAATTTTTAAAGCTCTAAACGTGCTCATAGCACTTTACAAGGGTCCCAAAACAACAGCAAAACATCTAACATTTAGTACGAGACATGACGCCTGTTAGGCAATGTTACAATTTTCTCTCACTGCGCTCAGGTGTAAAATGAGTACCTGGCTGTTAACAGCGTTGTCATTGTCGGAAAAAATTGTAGTATCGCCCAGCAAGCGTCATGTCTCGTCCTAAATGTTAAATGTTTTGCTGTTGGCCATGGACCCCTTGTAAAGTGCTATGAGCATGTTTAGAGCCTTAAAAATTGAGCTTTTATATAGCGCAATAGCCACTAAACGTGCTCAAAATGCTTTACAATGGGTCCCAACAGCAACATTTAACATATAGGACGGGACATGACACCTGTTAGGCGATATTACATTTTTTTTCAGACAAAGACAACGCTGTTAACGGCCAGGTACTCATTTTACACCTGAGTACGGTGAGAGAATGTGAGTAAAAAAAACTCCTCCAAGGGCTTAACTATGCACCGAGCGAGGCTGGAACCCAGGACCTTCCGATCCGAAAGCACGTTTAGCTGGTATTGTTCTATATAAAAGCTCAGTTTAAAATTAAAAATGATATACAAATGCTCATAAAGTTCTGAAATTTGAGCCAAGCCAAAAAAAAAAATCGTAATTCGTAAAACAGGTCCGCTTTCGCATCCGTTTCACCTTAACATGTGACCACCAATAATTCATTTGGTAGAGCACTCGCTTCACATGCAAAGGGACCAAGATCAATCCCGGATGCGGTTGAGATTTTATTTTCTGACTCCCCCCCCCCCCCCCCCCTCCCTCCACCTCCCTCCACCCCCTGTCCACCCAGCAGTGATTGGTTGAGTTGCCAGGTCTATTAGATCTGGTGGAAAGTACTTTGCGACAGACAAGCGTCCTACCCAAAGTAGTAGCAAGCAATTGTTATTGCCCGTTTCATGCTATAAAAACCGGGATAAACTCAGGATCCATGGGCAAATGACTCTCAAGGACTTTCACATGAACATGATACCAATAGAAGGGTTTTTGAGCGACGTACATGTATTTACAGGTCTAATAGAGGAACACAACTATGGGCTGGGCTTGTTTTAACAGTGTTGTTAAATGAGATCCTTTACTCATTTCGGACCCTCTGTTTGGAACACCTTACCACAGAGCATTCGTGAAAAAGAATCTCTGTCTATTTTTAAACGTTCGCTTAAAACATATCTGTTTCGATTTTAGTAGATGGTATGAGAAGCAAGACGTGTCTGGTTTGTGTTGTGTGTTGTGTTGTGTGTGTGTGTGTGTGTGTGTGTGTGTGTGTGTGTGTAAATGATTATGTTTCAGCCAAAGTAATTTGTAATTCAAGCGCTTAGAGTCTGGTGTCTCGGAGTTATAGCGCTATATAAGTTTTCAGCATTATTATTATTTGTTGTAATAGACTATATTTTGTGGTAGTTTGAGAGTATTTCCATGACAACAATGAGCCCAAAACAAGTTGACTTATCAGACCTGCAAATATGTTCACGTCAGTTTTGAGCCTTGAACCTACGAAATGAAAGATGAGTTGCCGAATAGGATTCAATAGTCTGATGTCACGTCCGCCCAGCAACGAGCAGCTTTTTCACTGGTCATGTGATCAGAATGTTATAAAAATCAAAACATGATCAGATTAATGATTATTTTCTCCTCTGGATACACTTTTATGCTGTCGGAGAAGTATTTAATAAGGGCTTCTGCCTTTGTTCCGATAGTTTAGAACCAGTTACTAAGTTACTATGCGTCATTATGAGGGAAGTGACGTCACGACTGTTGAAGCCTATTGCTTAGTTACTGAACCTCTGCTTATTTTATTAAAAATTTTTTAAACATTTGATTATTACTGTTAATGATTAGTATGTATAATAATGTAATTCTGATAAAACCCTTCTTCGACCAATTAATAGTGTTGCTATGGTTACAAAATATCTTTCTATTGCACTCTTTCCTATTGAAAATAATGAAAATGTTGCACTTATTTGAAGGTCAGATAACCACACGTAATTACAGGCTTATTTTCATATTGTTGTAATTGATAATATTTCACGTTGGTTTAAAACAACGTATACAGATATACAGGTCTAATAACGACGTAATTATAGACCTGTTTTAGCATTGTTGGAATGGTCAGTATTTTGTGTTGGTTTAAGAGTATCTCTATTAGTCTGGGTGGGGTTCCTTACCTCCCATAGTGGGCAGGGAGGTACTGACTGTGTCTTCTATCCCCCTATATCTGTTATTCAACTTGCTTTCTGTCTTTGTCTTGGAATGAGATTACTTGGTTTTGTCCTGGCCCTGGCCGGATACCATGGCTGAGAGGGAAACAGTCAAATGTCTACTTATTGTTTTGGGAGATGATATTTTTTCCTTGTAAATCATCTCTCTGTTATTTATTATTGTATTTGTTGTTTTTAATTTATATTGTAGGCATTTGAGTGTATTCCTCTTAGTGGGGACCTGTGCTCGTGTCTGGATGAGACTTTAAGGTGATCTCAAACTAAGTACATTGATGGTATGCTCTTGGAATCTACACCAATTCCCTATTTGTTCCCAGTTTCCCTTTGTCTTACCTTTTCTCGGATGCTTTAATTGTAATTCTAGAACTTTTGTACTATCCCGTAGTCTCCCTTATTAGTGACCATTCGCCTCAAAACGGTATTAAGTCGGGTTTGTTAAGATGTTGAAAATTGAATTTATAGACTTGTGTTGAGTTTGTATGTTTTATTGAGGAGAATGGATTTTTGGGTGTTAATGCCAACAATTTATATTTTAACCAGTTTAACATTTAATTTGGCATTTAAGCATCTGGTTCGTTCCGACATAATACCGTTTTGAGACGATGAGTAATTTAATTACTGGCGCTGATATGACATAAATGTGTTGCAAGCGCCGGAAAACCCTAAAAAAAACTTTTAAAAAACACATCTCTATTACAACAATGAGCCTATAACACTTTGCTTTATGAGACCTGTAAATAAGTGAACATTTTAGTTCTTGCTTTATGTTATTGGGCAGTTTGATTGAAATGAGAAGATATCGCTATCTATAAAACATTTTGGTTCGAGATTATTATATAATTACATGAAACTAATATGTGCTCGCTAGTTTGCTCTCTCTCTCTCTCTCTCTCTCTCTCTCTCTCTCTCTCTATCTCTCTCTCTCTCTCTCTTTACTCTCTCCTCTCTCTCTCTCTCTCTCTATCTCTCTCTCTCTCTCTCTCTCTATCTTCTCTCTCTCTCTCTCTCTCTCTCTACTTCTCTCTCTCTCTCTCCTTACTCTCTCCTCTCTCTCTCTCTCTCTCTCTCTCTCTCTCTCTCTCTCTCTCTCTCTCTCTCTCTCTCTCCCCCCCCCCCCTATTCAAATCTATTTTTCAAATTGTTGAAGAGTGTGATGAGTTGACAATAAAGTACACTTATTTCATGACATATCGATTTACGAAATCAAAATTCTGTCTGATCTTTCCCCTTGTTTTGTCACTTGATTTTTATTCCAATATTTACATATGTGACCCTTCGCCTGAAAACGGTATTAAGTCGGGATGGTTGAGATGTTGAAAATTGAATTTATAGCCATAAATATCAGACTTGTGTTGAGTTTGTATTTTTTATTGAGGAGAATGGATAGCATATTTTAGGGTGCTAATGCCAACACTTTCTATTTTTGACCAGTTTTAACATTTAATTCGGCTATTAAGCATCTGGTTCGTTCCGACATAATACCGTTTGGGGACGATGGGTCACATATGTTGCAGGTCTGGTGATATCCGAGTGCAATGATTAAGGGCTTGATTAAACTCACTCCACCCTAACACCGACTATATCCGTAGTTTACCCTGGTTACTTTTACCCCATGCCTATCTATTACATTTTTATGCGGCTATGTGGTCTAGTGGTATGACACTCGCTTTCGGATCGGAAGGTCGTGGGTTCGAGCCTCGCGCTCGGCGCATAGTTGAGTCCTTGGAAAAGGCTCTTTACTCACTTTCTCTCATCGTACTCAGGTGTAAAATGAGTACCTGGCCGTTAACGGCGTTGTCTTTGTCCGAAAAATTGTAATATCGCCTAACAGGCGGCATGTCCCGTCCTACATGTTAAATGTTGCTGTTGACCAGGGACCCCTTGTAAAGCGCTTTGAGCACATTAGTGGAGATTGCGCTATATAAAGCTCAATTTTTAAATTATAGGCGTATCAAGTATCAAAGCTACTTTTTTTTAGATTTTACATGTTAAAAGTAGTTGAATAAATAAAACTATCTATCTATGTACATGCTCATTTTAAATACATTTCTTCCAATTTTGAAAAGTAGCAAAAAAAAAACAAAAAAAACTCTACGGTTGAGTGAGTTAGCATTGTAGGTATAGATAATACTTTGCGCTGGTTTGAGAGTATTTCCATTCAACAATGAGCCCATCACAATTTGGATTATCCGACCTGTAAATAAGTACACGTCGTTTTATTCCCTACAGAGATGTTATTACTGAAAGAATCATTACTATGTACTAATAAAAGAAGACTCTGATATATGGGATATATGATACAGCAAATATGGCATTCCCTTCCATCATTGTGGGATAGAGGACACATTTCGATTGTCAATTATCAAATAATACTTAACCACATTTCTTGTATTGTTTCCATACACAAATGAAAATTATATGTCAACTTATATTAATTATACAGAATTTTGAAATTGTCAGGAACATTAATTCCAGAAGTCAAGCAACAAAACTGCCTAAACTCTTTGCCAACCCAAAAAACCCATAACGTTGTGGCCAACCGACTCAGAACAGAAATTTGTGGGTTTGGAAAGGAGGCAGAAAACATTATTGTAAGATTATATGATCATGGTTTGCGTATCAAACCTCTGAATTCTCGAATTTCAAGATCGGCGTTTTAAGGAGGATACTGGATACATCCACGAATTTGAACAAATACGGTAACTAATTTGCCGCCTGAAAAGAGCGTCATAATAATGCAGTGTTTGACAAAACCAACAAAAGCTACTGCCATCGCGCTTGTCACACTTTTTGTCCTCATAGTTAGGACAATTCTGATATATATTTTTTTCACAGTTCACATGGTCATCACAATATTTCTATTAATTGAAACAAATCAATCCATTGCATAAAATATTATCAGAAGCAGAGAATTGACGACAGTAATTGTTGAATTAAATTATAATCAGTACACACACACATGCGTATATATTATATATATATATATATATATATATATATATATATATATATATATATATATATATATATATATATATATGATAAACTAACTCCACATCGATCTATTTCTAAAAAAAAAAGCTTGCTATAATCTTCCTCTTTTGGGCCACTTTTTGTGCAGGGTAATCACAATGTTTTTTCATGTTCATGTGGAAACAGTCATACTTCTCAATGACGTTTTCACATTATTTTTGTATTGCAGTTTCTTGGTTTCCTGTTGCGAAAAAGAAATATGTAAATGCATTTAAACATTGTTTCTACTTTTGTCCAAAGCACAATTAATACGTTTTGCCATCAAAGGCGGGTTACAAACAAGGATTTGCAAGACATAATCCGCAATCCAAACCAGAAGACAGCATAGATACTAGCAATGGAATACTCTCAACTAATATGCTCACATGTGAATGTGTGTGATTGTGTCAGTGTGTGGGTTTTGTGTCTCTGTGTGTGATATGATGTGTGTCTATGTCTGGATGCATGTGTGGTTTATATAAGTAGATTTGTATCTTTCTATTCCATTAATCCTTCTCTTTACTGACTTTATTTGCATGTTAAGCCAGTCCTCTACAAACTGAGCTTTAAAAATATCAACATTTCAATTCCGCAAGAATCCCTCTAAGGATATCTCTGAGTAGGGTGAGAGGTGTCAGAAAATTGTCTTTTCCCAGGACTCAAGTTTGCGCCGAGCAATGCTCTCACCAAAGACCTCCGATCAGAAAGTGAGTGTCATACCAGAGATCCTTTTTACGTTAGCACACAAGAACACTGATTAAAACAATAATAAGATATGTCTGAATGAAAAAAAAAGTTTTTAAAAAAAATTGAATTTTTATTTTGAGCAATATCTACTAATCGTTATCAAAGCGTTTCACGAAGGCATCCTGATCAACAGCAACACGTAACAAGTGGAATAAGACATGACGGCTGTTACGCGATAGTACAAGCTGTTTTTTTCTGAGAGAGGGAAAGCTGTTAACATCCAAGTACTCATTTTTTTAAAATGAGTAGGGCAATACGTCAAGTAAGCCAAGACAGTATGGTTTCTAAATCGGGTTTTTCTTGAGAAAGCAGTTTTTGTAAAGCGCGTTGAGTACGTTAAGTGGATATTGCGCTATACAAAAGCTCAAGATTTGGTGTATATCATTTTCGAATTCTTGTCTTACAGATGCAATGTCCTCCAGAAGGTCAACATGAATTTGAAATTGGAGTATTTTTTTATGATTCCCATTATTGTTTAGATATTATTGTAGTATAGAGAGTCGACTTTGTGGCTCTTAAGTCGCTGAATGATTTTGAGAGATTTTTATGTTTTCAAAATGGCGGTATTCTTAAAATTCGTTTCTGCGGTTTTAAGTCGAAGTTTTCATTGGAGTAATTTCTCTTTTTGTAAATTGTGGTATTCTTGAGCTGGGTCTTTCGTGGAATTGCAATTTTGTTATCCTTGTTAGGTCTGCGATTCATTTGCGCACATTTTATGTTGGGTTATCAGATGCCTGCCAACATATTCGTGGGAATTTTGATGGTGGTTTGGCGACAAATGCATGAGTGTGCCCCATCCATGGATCATATGCTGGGCAAACGAGTATTACTATATCATAATTCTGACGTCATTCTTGTTTGTCATCAAGGCGACTGAGGTCGTTTTGTTTCGTTGTGTATATGGTAGTTGTTGGTCTGCCTTAGTGTTTGTTTTGTCCGCATTTTGTAAAGAATAACGCCATTGTATTATAAACTGGAATATTTCTGTCTCTCAATAAGATATGAGCAAATAGTCTCCTTCCTGTAATTATTAAACGATAGCGGTATTTTTTCTCACTTAATGGAGAGCGGATTGTTACTTATTTTGGTTTGGAAGTGATATTTAGAATTATCCTGAGTTGTTTTCGGGAG
>NC_088373.1:26053887-26071387 GCF_034508935.2 Berghia stephanieae | reverse complement strand
TTGTATATAGAGAGAGGAAAGAAAGGAGGAAGTTTTTGAGTGTGTGTGTTTGTGTGTGTGTGTGATGGGGCTGTGTGTGTGTGTGCGAGAGAGAGAGAGAGAGAGAGAGGGTTGGGGGGGGGGAAGAAAGAGAGTACAGTCCCTATCTTCTAAAGAAGATAGAGAGAAAGGGAGGAAAGAGAGGAAAGATTCATCCGTTGACATCTTCTTACCTTTCACTCATCAAGAGAGGAGTTACAGTAATAGATTATTAAAACTGATGAGGCTAGATGAATATCAAAACGCAATTCAAACGAGGGATTTTGCGTGATGAGAAGAATTTCGGATGTATCTATTATTATTCTCCACTATAACAAATAGAAATTAATACCAACATTCAGAATTTGTGGCAATAAATTCAATGGAGTGGCCTATCTCTTTTTTTATTTTATTTTTTTTGCAGACTACGATATCATTTAGATATAATAGCAAACCTATAATAATTTGTGTTTTACTTACACTTGATTTCACAGGTAAAACTACTAAAGAGCATTGAAGCTTATCTTTATAATTATAGTCCTGTATCGTTGGTGAATTTGATGTCAATCCTTTCTTTTTAAAAATATAGCCTTGTGGAGAACATTGTGCATATTTGAGTCAATAAAAAAGATTTTGCGGCGGACAACTCTATTGAAAGATTTGAAAATTAGAAATGTAATAAGACCGTAAATTCAGTCAAGGCCATTGAGCTCGCCATTATAACCACCGTGGCATAATTCTATGCCTGCCCAAACGCCTTGTTGCTAGATACGGTTTTTGGGCAGTCAACTTTACCTTTACATTTCCACCTTTTTGTCAGGCGGTAAAACTGTAGTTACTGCTAAGGCTTTTGGGCAGTGGCTGATAGGCACTATTTAAAAAATCTTATAGACAAGCTATTTCAAGCTACGACTTTTGGGCAGTCACATTATTTGTCTAAAAACGTTACGGTGTTCGGGTTTTAATTAATACAAATTAATTAATTAATATTATTGCATATATTTTTTGTAGAAATAAACCTTACTCCAAACCAAGTTGATTTATGTAAAAACCGAAAAATTGAAATTTTTGACGTTTGTGCAGGCACCCCTCGATAATATCAATGGGGCTTTTTAAAGGTGCAGTTTTTATCAGTTCATCAGGTAACTATCCTATTTGTAAGACACTGGCAAAGCAGATTATTGTCATTTTGAGCAGGATTTTTTTAAAAGAACAAACTTTAGGCAAAATGATCCGCATTTTTCTAGGTACTGACAGGCATTTAGGAAGCTGTGAAGTGAGTACACTGCTCTGGATGGAAAGGAGTAAATTGGAAGCGTCTGATTTATTGAGTTACTTAAAATCTGATTATATCCAAGGGAAGAGGTTGAAGAGGATTTTAGGTTAGTTGGCCATTTTTTATGCCTAGCCTTCTACTGTCCTTCATTGTGTAAATAACAGCCCAGTGACACATCGTCATGCATAGTCTTGTGTGTTGGTTACGATTGTTATGGTGGTAAGAACACGCGAGTATTTTACTTAAAGGTATCGATTATTTTATTTGACCTTATAACATCGCACTCGTTGGGAATTACAGGCATTACAACCATCTTCATCATATAGCTAAGGTTCGAGACAGAGCGCCCATTGACATTCTAAACCACTTCCTACTTATTGTGGTTATATGTAAACGAAAGAAGGTGAAAATAAAAACGAATTTACGAATGTTGACCGCCAAAACTGTTGGCATGTGGTAAAAACTGCTCATCATTTTATTCAGGAAAACACCAAAACCAATCGCCGCCCATGGATTTCAAACGGCCTATTTAGAAGTTATTGTCAATTCATCCATGACCGGATTGATCAGAAACTGCAGGCAAAGTGAAAACAACCCATGACAATTAAGCGTGTAAACAAATAAATTAACCGATTTCGTGAAAGTTGTCAATGTATACATCTGTTAATGTCTTCTTTTACGCCCTCAGATTTCATGAATTGTTGTCTCTTCGCCAATAATGTGTGGCTATCCGCCATGCCGTGGATGAATTAACTGAAGGTCTAAATGGACCATTACGAAATATTAAACTGATGCGATCAACGAAGACTGCTAAAATGTAACAAACATATTAGCGAGGAAGAGACAACGCTATATCGGAAAGCGCATAGCGCTGTCAGGAAATAGATTAACGAAGCGAAATAAAATCAATATAATTAAAAACCACACTTGCGATACATCTTAAACAAAAATTAACAGGGACAAAGACCATTAATACCTTGATTTTCAACAGGATTAATGGTTGACAGATGAAAAATATATTTCATGAAATGAAGGACATGGAAACGTTCGTTTCGGCTTAAAAATACGTGAGTGAATATATATATATATATATATATATATATATATATATATATATATATATATATATATATATACAGAGAGAGAGAGAGAGAGAGAGAGAGAGAGTGAGAGAGAAAGAGAGAGAGGTAGGGAGCGAGAGAGAGGATGGAAAAGAGATGGATAGTGTCGGTGTGACAACAGCTCACAATGAGCCTCGAACCCTCGATCTGCAGACTACATATTAATATCAGAAACAGAGTGTTATACCTTATACCTCTCATTTAGACTATGAAACCAGACGTGGTAAAGGGTTTAGAGCATGGATATTACTTTAAGTTGAGTCTTTACATGGCGTTCATTCGACTTAATTATTTATTAAATTAACAAGTTAAGTCGCGAGGTCCCAAGTTTGAACGTTTTTGCCAGAATGAGGGTCATTTAAATCGATTGATATTTGAAGGACGTGTTTTCTGCCTACATTTTAATTACGTGTCTTGATACAGTGCAACAGTTAACTGGCTAGATATTCATTCAAACTAGCGTCTACATTATTTATTTGGGTCATCCCAGACGTCATCGGATGTGTACATTGTTTATTTGGGTCATCTCAGACGTCATCGGATGTGTACATTTTTTATTTGGGACATCGCTGACGTCATCGGATGTGTACATGTTTTCCTTTTAAAAACCTGTTGTGTTTATGTTTGTGTGTGTGGGTGTGTTTGTGTGTGTGGGAGGGGGAGGGGTGCTCGTGTATGCGTATAGGTTGGTACATCGCCGTTACCCAAGATGGTGCATCTCAAGATATATATGTATATATATATATATATATATATATATATATATATATATATATATATATATATATATATATATATATATATATATATATATATATAATTGTCAAGTATAAGTATGATCAACTTCTAAAATATTGTTTCATGCATTCACTCTCATCAGGAAGATGAGATGAAGTTCCTGAACAGAGGGAATGCTCAGTGCAATATGGTAGAAGTTGATCATAATTACAGTTGAAATCTTTTATAAGTCGCCCCATTTATCAAAAAGTTGAGCAGTATTATTTCATTATTTTTGTTTATATAACTTATATAAATGTATGTATGAGCTGCATTGTACATTAGTACGGCACCTATAAGGTGCTACATCAGCATAAAAGTGTCACGGTCACAGGGAATTCACATATTGGGACCAAGCACGTCTGTTCCTGGCTAAAGTCACAATTTCGACAATGGGCATATAATCCAGCCCATGTAGTAGAGTGCCTGCTGGTATAGTTGGCATTGAATTTGCTAAAAACCTCAAATGGAATGACCACATATGTCACCTGGCTTCAAAGGCAAATCAAACAAGCGCTTACATCACCCGCAATTTAAAAAGATGCCCAATCACAACTCAAACCCATGCTTTTAAAACTATTGTTAGACCAATTTTGGAGTATGGCAGCTCAATTTGGGAGCCATATACAAAGAAAAACATCGACACCTTAGAAAACATCCAAAGAAAAACAGCAAGACGCATCACAAACACATTCGATCCTTTCTCAAGCGCGTCTGAAATATCACAACGGATTGGCCTTGAACCTCTGGAAAAGAGAAGAAAGATAGATAAACTTAAATTGTTCCACATGATCTACTACAAAAATTCGTCTCTTAAACTTCCAAACGACATCAAAGATATCCGCACAAGAAATACGAGGGGACACACAGCAAGAGTAACCATCCCAACATCAAAAACAGACGCCCACATGTATTCGTTTTTCCCTTCCACTGCCCGACTATGGAATAGCCTCCCAGCTGAAGTGGCTGAAAACGGTTGCCAACATGCCTTCACGCGATTGCTAGAGTTCACAACGTGACTTTTAAATCTATGTGTTTTTTTGTTGTTTTTTTTTTAAATTAGTATTATGTGCAGAGTTTTAGCAAGTTTAAAATGTAAAACACTACAAACTGTGGAGTGATCCTCGACAATATTGGAGGTTTCCACAAGACGAAGAAGAAGAAGAAGAAGAAGAAGTTGTCGATCTCTTCATGCAATAAAAGTTCGACGCAGGAGGCGCTCTGCGTCCGTGCTTAAGATATGCCCCGTAAAGCGGAGCTTGCGTCTCATGCTCATCACTGTAGTTACCATGTCGAATTCGGAACTTTTTGCGGTAGGCTCTGTAGTCTTCTCTCGTTATGATGGATATTTAGTGGATGATGCGTGTTATAAAAGATCGTTCTTTTCCTTAAAAACCGGTTTTGTGTTGTATGCTTGTGTGTGTGTGTGTGTGTATGTTTGTGTGTATGTGACTGCGTGCGTGTTGTCACATCTGTATTGAACTATCAATCCTGTATTGACAATCTGTCAACGTCTCAGTAGAGGATGTATGTGTGTATGTTTGGTGTGTGTGCGTGTGTGTGTAAATATACATATGGATGGATGTATGTGTACGTGACTGTATACGTTGTATTATATAGTATGTGTCGGGTTAGCATGTTTACTTTTTGTTAATTTAATCACGTTGTGAACTTGTGCTCACGTTTCTGAACAGCAACAAACACACCCGAGCGCGACCACGTACCTTTGAAGGTCTTGAGCTAAGAGAACACCCTATGTGTCTTTTCATCTAATAAACTGACTAACCGACAGCTCAGTTGGTAGTGCACCCGCTTTAGACGCAAAAGGCCCAATATCTATACAGGTTGCAGTCAAGATGTTTTGTCTGACCTTACTCCTCTCTACACTCAACAATGCTTTTGATGAGTCAGCATCCTATCCAAAGAATAGCAAGCAATTTTATTGTCTGTTTCGCTCTATAAAAATCGGGAATTCGGCTCCATGGGACCAATGGCTCTGAAGGACTACTTGCAAACAGAGCCATCTAATTTTAATTGGCGAGATACATATGACCAGCCATTTCGAATTATGAGGAATACTCGCTGAGAGATGTAGAGGGAACTACTGCTTCACTTCCATGTAGTGAGATTTAATTGGAGATGGGGGGGGGGGGGGGTATTTAAATTTTCACTAGATGTAATGTCTATCAAAATAGACCCAGGAAATAAACAGACGCACAATGGCAATTCACGTTTGAATGTTTCATTATATCCACAAACTGTTGACTTCGATCGCTTACGATGTTTCCTTACGTGCTAAAATTCTAACCTTGAAAGTAATGTATTATAAATGCTCCTATAAGTTTTAGGATTTAAGACGTTTGTCAAGTTATGATTTTCGTGGACGTCAACTTAATCTAATATTTGAAGTAAATTATTTCTGCTCAAAATGTGAAAAATATGTTTTGACATGGTACTGCCGTGTTGTTTAACCCTCTCCTTACCACCTACAGCAAAATCGTCACATTTGTTACAACACAATGTGCATTCTTCTT
The DNA here is from genome assembly GCF_034508935.2 of Berghia stephanieae. Taxonomy (NCBI): domain Eukaryota; kingdom Metazoa; phylum Mollusca; class Gastropoda; order Nudibranchia; family Aeolidiidae; genus Berghia; species Berghia stephanieae. Next base: position 26,065,661 of record NC_088373.1, on the reverse strand, counting down.
ATTCAGATTTATTTTGTACATCACACACTTTGAAGAATGATTTTTGTTAAATTAATAATAACAAAAAGTTGTTTTCAAGAGATATTGCTTTAGTTTTTTTCTTTTAAATTATTTCCTGCCATTTTGGGAATGTACTGAAAAAGATCGGTCGGGAGAGGGTTAAAAATAAAGCTGTTATCTCCCTTGTCATATCTTGGTAAACAGTGCGGTAGACAATAGCTACACCACAACCTTCAATTCGCAAAAAACCTGGTCGTGTTTAATTTCTTTTTTGTTGGTGTCATTATAATTCAACAATATTTGGTGGAAAATTTGAAAGTACGCCAGGACATTAAAAGATGTGTCTATGTCCTAAGAATCATTATTTATATTGTCATTAATCTCATTATTTCTATTATATAAGGATTTAATATTAATTTGATCTATTTTCATGGTCAATTATCAATTACCATTTATCCATCTTATTTAATATATTGTTTCCATATTTAAATGAAATTATAATAGAACTTAAGGGGCGAAATGGGTCTTTTCAAAAAAAAAAAATTACCAATATTGGGCGGTTTTAATCATTCTGTATCGTCATTATATGTTAAAAAACAACATTTATGGTGAAAAATTTTAATTATCTGTGTTGATACTCATTTTGCGACCTAATTTGGGGGTGTGACATAAAAAAATATAATAATCTTGTGGCAAACATTCCACAAAAACTAATGAAGGAATGACCTCCATATTCTTCCCTCTTCTCAACATTGTACTATAGTGTGTCACCATAGAGAGATTTTACGGCTTTACCTTATGGAATTTTTATCAGAGCATTACAAAGTTGAGAATCAAAATACTATGACAAAATTGATGTTAAAAATTCAGATTTAGGATTATAATTCAAAATTCACATATCTTATCAAAACATCTCTCTATGGTGACACAATACATTATCTCTGTGATAACTGTTGAAATTTTCAGACAATTTCATTTAATAGATTCTGAGAAACGTTTGACACAGTATCCCATATCTTTAGAAATATGACATTTTGAGAAAATAGGAAAATAGCTTCCCGTTTTTCACACTTTTCTTACAATCTGTACCATTTTCGACTGTGTTTTTCGTGCCTTTATAGTCTACTTTATGAATTTGGACTTCAATTATATTATTTCTAATCTAATAAAATATCAATTTCCACCAAAATCTCAAAATCAATTTTTCGAAGGATTTTCCTAATAATTAGACCCAAACCGCCCCTTCAATTCATTATACAGAATTATACAATTGTCAGACGCATTCTCAAAACGGTATTTTATGGGTTTAGAAACGAGGCGGAAAACAAGATTTTAAGATTATATTTGATGTTATTGTTTTATGTGCCATCATGTGTGTAGGTTAATTTAGAAAGGCGAAACATCTGAATCTGTCCGCAGCTTTTGTCAATAATCTGACACCCGTATGGATGAGAAACAACAAACTGAAAAGAAAAACACATATAATCTATACAATAGCCTTCAATCAGTTTTAATTACATCTATAGAAAAAGGGTGCTAGAAAAGAACGAAGAAGATGCATTAGATTCAGTTTTCCGAAAACAACTCAGGATAATTCAAAATATCACTTCCAAACAACACTAAGTAACAAACCGCTCTCCATTAAGTACGAAAAAATACCACTGTTGTTTAATAAATACAGGAAGGAGACTATTTGGTCTTATTTTATGGAGAGACAGGAATATTCCAACTAATAGTGCAATGGCGTTTTTCTTTACACCATGCGGACAAAACAAACTCTAAGACAAGAATCAGAAAAAAATCCCCACCAAATCTTGAGATTTTCTATAGAGCCATATTCACTTAACGTACTCAACGCGCTTTATAAAAACTGCTTGTCAAGAAGAACCCGATTTAAAAACAATATTGACTTGGCTTATTTCACGTATTTCCATACTCAGGTTAAAATGAATACCTCGCCGTTAACAGCTTTGAATCTGTCAGAAAAAAAAATATCTTGTACTATTGCGTAACTAATAGTAGTAGTAGTAGTAGTAGTAGTAGTAGTAGTAGTAATAGTAGTAGTAGTAGTAGTAGTAGTAGTAGTAGTAGTAGTAGTAGTAGTAGTAGTAGTAGTAGTAGTAGTAGTAGTAGTAGTAGCAGCAGCAGTAGTAGTAGTAGTAGTAGTAGTAGTAGTAGTAGTAGTAGTAGTAGTAGTAGTAGTAGTAGTAGTAGTAGTGGTAGTAGTAGTAGTAGTAGTAGTAGTAGTAGTAGTAGTAGTAGTAGTAGTAGTAGTAGTAGTAGTAGTAGTAGGAGGAGGAGGAGGAGGAGGAGGAGGAGGAGGAGGAGAAGGAGGGGGAGGAGGAGAAGGAGGAGGAGGAGAAGGAATAGTAGAGCCCATTCAGAAAATGATCGTAAGAGTGAGGTAATCCATGCCTTTTCAACTTGATTACAATCCAACAAGACATTCATGGAATAGACAACCTGTCATGTAACCAAAATGGTGCAAAATGTAAAAGAAAAAGAAATATATCGATACCAGTTGAACCACCGTGGTGCAAAGATCAGCTAGAAATTTAAAGTAAAGTCAGATTTGAAATCAATTTTTCAGATCATATAATTTTATCATTCAAATCAATATTTACAGATCATATCATTTTATTATTCAAATAACAGAATAAACTACGTGCTTACCGCATTTCTCTCTCTCTCTCTCTCTCTCTCTCTCTCTCTCTCTCTCTCTCTCTCTCTCTCTCCCTCTCTCTCCCTCTCTCTCTCTCTCTCGCTCTCTCTCGCTCTCTCTCTCTCTCTCTCTCTCTCTCTCTCTTCTCTCTCTCTCTCTCTCTCTCTCTCTCTCTCTCAGTGTACTAGCTTGCAACAGTATTATGACTCCTATTCAATTTTATTATATTTAAAAAGCCATGTCATATCTTATGTTTATATATTACCTTTTCAAAATGTATGTGGGTTATGTCATACATGATGCATTATTTATAAAACTTTAATAATCAGAATAAAATAAACCTATTTAGAATGTAAAACAAAAGTAAAACTTATAAGTATTAATATGGCGTGAAAAGTTAATACTAGCAAGAGAATGAAGCGAACTAAATCTATTTTATATTTATTCAGATCTATTTACATTACAGCAATAACTTATTCCTCATCATTACATGCCCATGGACTCCACTTTACTCATGATCTGAATACAAGTTGCATTGTGAATTAGCTACTTTAGGATAGTGTTAACGAACACTTTGTCTAATAAGGAAACATAGACAATACTTCTTTCTTCTTGTCATCAGGCAATCAATTTTTATTTAATACATTTAATTTTCTCCGTTGCTTCTCTGAAGCCCTATTATGATTTGAAGTTGAACAGCCACGTTTTCTTGTTGACATGGTGTGAGGGTCCTGTCTCACACTCACTTGTTGAGGATAGATCTGATAGTCAAACAAGTCCCTCATTTGGATCACTTGATAGTTTTTTATTGTCTTTATTTTTTATCAATCCAACATGACTAAAAACTTCCTGATGTCTGAGATGGCGATAAATTGCTGAGCGGACATTATCGACTTCTAGAATAGACCTCTGTCTAGACTAACAAAATGTCTGAGTGAAAATATTAACATTTTCATCCTTCTTGATAAACAAAGAGAGAGCGGTTGACATTACAGAATGTACCTTCTTGCAAACACAGGAGTCTGACAAAAAGTTATCTCAGACAGAAATAGATAGTCTTTAGAAACCTCTTCAAGAATTTTAACAATGACACTGGCCATGTTATTGGCTGCACGACCACCAGAGCCCTCATGCCAAACTACAGAATATGCCTTTTTACTTAAAGGCAATGTAGCAGTCGTGTTAAAACTGACTAATTTTCTTTATTAAAAACATTAGAAAACCACAAACCTGCAAATGGAAAACATTTTCAAAATCAAAGCACATAACTGCTTTTTCTTTGCTATTCTTATCTCTACCCCTCTCACATTTTGTAGTAGCTCTCTAAATTTTAACACACTTTATCACATAATTCCCAATCCTGCAATGAAAAGAAGTCATGTTTTCTCCAAGCCTGTTCCATTATCACAAGTTAAAGGCTTAATGTGTTTTATGACCGATATTTTTATAATTACTATTATTGTGTTTGTGTGAGTCGGAAGGCAAGCAGGTAATAATACAGTTACAGTTTCTGGCCAAGTGAATGCTGATTTTTCTTATCAATAAAGTGTTCAATTTCTCTAATCCCAGGCCATCCTATCTAATGGCCCTCTTACATAATATCAATTCTATTTGTATTAATATCAACATTTTCAACATATCACTCATAGATTTGATATTATTCGACCGCGCTGCAATAATGACAATTTGACTACAAAAATATGTACCCACTAAAAAATATTTCAAATGGCCAATCAGAAGTCAGCTCAACATGTATTTAAGTCCAAAAAAATGTCTGAAATTATTCTGCAAACGTTACATATATCTTTTTATTCAACATTATTCATCGATTCCTTTTTTACCAAGTCATGATATGATTTCTTCAATGAAAGGTACAATTGGTCAACTAATATCAAATATATTTAGCAAAGAGGCTGGAATAAATGTATTCTATCATTTCTTTGTCTTTATTAAACTCGGTATAATTTTATTGTACAATAACAAGCTCATAGTTTTATTGGGAACAATAAAAAATAACTCGTTCAATAAATACAAAGAAACTAAAGAATCTAATAATCTCAAACTCTAGTAGTATTTGTGTATACTTATTGACACACAAATGAAAATAAGTTGTCTTTCAAACAATATGATTACAGAATCGGAAAATGTCAAGATTCTTTTTATTAGAAAAAAAATTGTAATCCTTATGGAGTTTAATTGATTTGATGTGCGGAAACAAAGAAGGTCAGTGCAATGATGAGGATGAAGAGATGGAACTGGATTGGACATATATTGAACTTTTTTCGTGAAAATGGGTTTGATTGTGTTATGACAATGGAGTGCAGAAAAGGAATAAAGAGGAGAAAGGGAGGTTCAAAAACAAACATGTGCAGAATGGTGGAGAGAAAAACATGTTATTGGGATATACTCCTGGCAGCGATCAAGAACTAAATCGAAGGACAGAAGATGGGAACTGTTGATGCCTTATGCGTCTCCTGACGCTGAATGAGTTAAATCTCTCCTTATCAAAGATGACATTCCCTTCCACCATAGTGGGATAGAAGACACAGGAAAGATGACATTCCCTTCCATCATAATGGGATAAGGACACAACAAAGATGACATTCCCTTCCATCATACTGAGATAGAGGACACAGGGAAGATGACATTCCCATCCATCATATTGGGATAGGGGACACAACAAAGATGACATTCCCATCCATCATATTGGGATAGAGGACACAACAAAGATGACATTCCCATCCATCATATTGGGATAGGGGACACAACAAAGATGACATTCCCATCCATCATATTGGGATAGGGGACACAACAAAGATGACATTCCCATCCATCATATTGGGATAGGGGACACAACAAAGATGACATTCCCTTCCATCATAATGGGATAGAGGACACAGCAAAAATGACATTCCCACCCATTATAGTGAGATAGGGACACTGTAAATATGATATTCCCACCATTCAGAGTGGGATAGAGGACACAGCAAAGATGACATGCCCTTCCATCATAGTGGGATAGAGGACACGGCAAAGATGACATCCCCTTCCATCAGAGTGGTATGGAGGACACAGCAAAGATGACATTCCCTTCGATCATAGTGGGATAGAGGACACAGAAATGTCCATGCGTCATGGTAGTTCAGAAGGCCCATTTAAGTTGTTTTTTTATCTTGGCAGGGATCTTGATGGTTTGAGATTTGTGCAATCCTGAAAAAAAGTCATTCCTGTATTTATTAAATGTTGGTGATGAAAGAAATGTTTGTAAGAATCATTAATGAAATTGTCTATAAACTCATGATAAATTAATATTGATATGATTAATCAATTAACCATCTCGATTGTCAATTATCATATTTAACCACATTTTTTGTGTTGTTTCCATACACAAATGAAAATTATATGTTAACTTACATTAATTATACAGAATTATGAAATTGTCAGGAACATTAATTCAAGAAGTCAAGCAACAAAACTGCCTAAACTCTTTGCCAACCCAAAAAACCCATAACGTTGTGGCCAACCGACTCAGAACAGAAATTTGTGGGTTTGGAAAGGAGGCAGAAAACATTATTTTAAGATTATATGATCATGGTTTGCATCAGAAGCATAGAATTGACGACAGTAATTGTTGAATTAAATTAGAATCAGTACACACACATATATATATATACGAGGGCTCTTTCAGAAATAACCGAAAAATGCCCATTGCTCAGCAACCAGTGGAGATTTTTAAATTCTGTAAACGACATGATATTCCTTATTTCCTTACGGATATTCCCAGAAATTATGAAGTGCATCATTTTGCAGAATGAATTTCTAGACGATTTTAAAGATGGCGGCCCACCTTGAAACTTGGTCAAAGGAGGAAATCAGAGCTGTCATACGTTTTTTGAACGCCAAAAGTCTGAATCCTACCGAAATTCATAAAGAACTTCAGAGTGTATATGGTGAGCATGTTATAAGCCGTACACAAGTCTATCACTGGTGTAATTTGTTTGAAGCCGGCCATTCCGACTTGACAGACAGGGAAGGGAGAGGGCGTTCGATAACTGCGACGTCAGAAGACAATGTGAAGCGAGTTGATGAGCTTATTCGTCAAGACAGGAGGTTGAAACTTCATGAAATCGCAAGCAGTCTTGAAATTTCGGAAACTTCTGCCCATAGAATTGTATTTGATGAACTTGGCTACAGAAAAGTCAGCGCAAGATGGGTTCCTAAGCAATTGACAGACAATCATAAAGAACAAAGATTGGACATCTGCAGGGAACTTTTGAGAAGAAGCAAGAGCTCACGCAGGGTTCATGGGCATACTGCCAATGCCGGCGGAGACTTTCTAGGGTACTATGTGACTTTTCTTGACAGCATAGTCACCGGTGATGAGACTTGGTTGCACCATTGCACCCCAGAAACAAAGCAAGATTCGATGACATGGAAACATCCATCCTCACCTGTCGCGAAGAAATTCAAAGTCATGCGGTCAGCAAAGAAAATAATGGGAACTGTTTTCTGGGACAGTTGTGGTGTTATTCTGTTCGAAACCTTACAACCTGGAGAAACAATCAATGCTGCAAGGTACTGCCAAACTCTTGACAAGCTTAGGGAGGCCATTCGCAGAAAGCGCCCAGGGCAGTTGACCAACGGGGTCATTTTGCAACACGACAACGCTACACCCCACACAGCACGAGTGACGCAAGGTTGGCTAGAGAAATATGGATGGGAGATTTTGCCACACCCACCACACAGTCCAGACCTCGCAACATCTGATTATCACCTCTTTGGGCCACTGAAACGTGAGCTGGCAGGAAAGCGCTTTGATGTCGATGAAGAGCTTGTTGACCATGTGCGGAAATGGCTACAAAACCTTGACGGAAATTTCTTCCGAGAGGGTATCTATTCCATGGTGCGGCGTTGGCAGAAGTGTGTCGACAGACTTGGCTGTTACGTAGAGAAATGAAGGACGAGTCAAGGTATGAACACGTGCAAGAATTTTGTTGATAGCATAAAAAACGCGGATTTTACAGGCATTTTTCGGTTAATTATGAAAGAGCCCTCGTATATATATATATATATATATATATATATATATATATATATATATATATATATATATATATATATATATATATATATATATGATAAACTAACTCACATCGATCTATTTCTAAAAAAAAAAGCTTGCTATAATCTTCCTCTTTTGGGCCGCTTTTTGTGCAGAGTCGCCACAGTGCTTTTTCATTTTCATGTGGATACAGTCATACTTCTCAATGACGTTTTCACATTATTTTTGTATTGCAGTTTCTTGGTTTCCTGTTGCGAAAACGAAATATGTAAATGCATTTAAACATTGTTTCTACTTTTGTCCAAAGCTCAATTAATACGTTTTGCCATCAAAAGCGGGTTACAAACAAGGATTTACATTACATAATCCGCAATCCAAACCAGAAGACAGCCTAGATACTAGCCATGGAATACACTCAACTAATGTGCTCACATGTGAATGTGTGTAATTGTGTCAGTGTGTGGGTTTTATGTCTCTGTGTGTGATATGATGTGTGTCTATGTCTGGATGTATGTATGGTTTATATAAGTAGATTGGTATCTCTCTATTCCATTAATCCTTCTCTTTACTGACTTTATTTGCATGTTAAGCCATTCCTCTACAAACTGAGCTTAAAGAATATCAACATTTCAATTCCGCAAGAATCCTTCTAAGGATATCACTGAGTAGGGTGAGAGGTGTCAGAAAATTATCTTTTCCCAGGACTCAAGTTTGCGGCGATCAATGCTCTAACCCAGGACCTTCGATCAGAAAGTGAGTGTCATACCGGAGATCCTTGTTACGTTACCACACAAGAACACGGATTTTTAAAAAAATAACAATAATTAGATCATGTCTGAATAATTTTTTTTTTTAAACTTGAACTTTTATATTGCGAAATATCCACTAAACGTGCTCAAAGCGTTTCACGAAGGCAACAGCAACACATAACACGTGGAATAAGACATGACGGGTGTTACGCGATAGTACAAGATATTTTTTTCTGACAGAGGCAAAGCTGTTAACATCCAAGTACTCATTTTTTTTAAATGAGTAGGGCAATACGTCAAGTAAGCCAAGGCAATATGGTTTCTAAATCGGGTTTTTCTTGAGAAGCAGTTTTTGTAAAGCGCGTTGAGTACGTTAAGTGGATATTGCGCTATACAAAAGCTCAAGATTTGGTGGATATCATTTTCGAATTATTGTCTTACAGTTGCAATTTCCTCCAGAAGGTCAACATGAATTTGAAATTAGAGTATTTTTTTATGATTCCCATTATTGTGTAGATATTATTGTAGTATAGAGAGACGACTTTGTGGCTCTTAAGTCGCTGAATGATTTTGAGAGATTTTTATGTTTTCAAAATGGTGGTATTCTTAAAATTCGTTTTTGTGGTTTTAAGTCGAAGTTTTCATTGGAGTAATTTCTCTTGTTTGTAAATTGTGGTATTCTTGAGCTGGGTCTTTCGTGGAATTGCAATTTTGTTATCCTTGTTAGGTCTGCGATTCATTTGCGCACATTTTATGTTGGGTTATCAGATGCCTGCCAACATATTCGTGGAATTTTGATGGTGGTTTGGCGACAAATGCATGAGTGTGCCCCATCCATGGATCATATGCTGGGCAAACGAGTATTAATATATCATAATTCTGACGTCATTCTTGTTTGTCATCAAGGCGACTGAGGTCGTTTTGTTTCGTTGTGTATATGGTAGTTGTTGGTCTGCCTTAGTGTTTGTTTTGTCCGCATTTTGTAAAGAATAACGCCATTGTATTATAAACTGGAATATTTCTGTCTCTCAATAAGATATGAGCAAATAGTCTCCTTCCTGTAATTATTAAACGATAGCGGTATTTTTTCTCACTTAATGGAGAGCGGATTGTTACTTATTTTGGTTTGGAAGTGATATTTAGAATTATCCTAGGTTGTTTTCGGGAGACGGCATATAGTGTATCTTCTTAGCTCTTTACTAACGCCCTTTCTCTACAGATGGAACTTAAAACTGATCGAAATTCACTGTATAGCATTATATTTGTTTTTCTTTTCAGTTTGTTGTTCCTCAGCCATACGTGTGTCAAATTATTGAGAGAAGCTGTGGGCAGATGTTTTCACCTTTCTACATTAACCTTCACACGTGCTGGCACATAAAATGACACGGGAATAAATAAACATTGGCAGATAGTGAATGATTCTAAATATCGCAACAAAACAACACACGACACGCACAACCACCAGACGTGGTTTGGACAATTACTCCGTCAGCAATGATTAAAGCCGCCGACCTCACATTCAGCGTGAAAACAAAAAGAAAAATATTCCGTATTCACGACAGAGGTTTTAGATAACCTTACTATGCGTCAATAGGTGATAGAATGATCCTTTGTTTAAAAAAAACTCGATTATCAATCGTTAACAGAAATAGTTATATTATGAATTTATTCGTTGTTCGTTTGTAAAATATTTACATGGGCCAACCCCAACCCCCCCCCCCTCCCACAAAAAAAAACAAAAAAACAAAACAAAACAAAACAAACAAAAACAGACAAACCAACAAACCAAAAAAAAAAACAATACAAAAAAAAGAGATGACTTCCATGTACAAAACCTACAATTGTAAGACATACCGATTACTATGAAGGGTATCGCATGCTTTACAATCATAGCGATTATCTTCAAGGATATCATATTGATGATACATCAACAAGCACCAATCAGAAGTATATCCCCATTTTTATACATTGATTGCCAGCCCCTATTTAGAGGACGTCCGTTTTCAAATCCATGAGAAAATATCTAAAGTATACAGCTATTACCAATAATAAGGACCCCTTCATGTGACAGATAAAAAAAACCCAAAACAAAACCCGCCTTATTACTGAGGTAATCTCTGTGTGTGAAACCTCGCGAGCTGCCAGGTTTAGATGAGGATCAGAATCAATCAATAAAAATTAAAGGACGACTATCTGGTTCAATTATCAAATGCGTGTCTATCCAGAGTAGGCAGCAGTGCTGCCACGTGCCCTTGCAAAATCCCGCAATCTTTATGTGAAAAATCCGTCAAAATCCGCCAATTTTATCCTACTTAACCTGCAATATTTTCCACAAACTCACCAAAAATTCCGCCATTTGATTTAAAAAACTATCAATCCAACAATAGTGTATTGTCTCACAATAAAACATTATGTGACTTAATGCAACTAGCATATTTACAACTTGTTTCCTTTTTAAAAGCATGAAAATTCGAAGTCTCAATTTTGGTTGAGCCGGAGTCAGACTGTCGGATATTGTTTTCACCTCGGTTAATTTGAATGACGTTGTGTAATATAGATCTAGGCCAACAGTACATGCACAATAGGTGCTCCTAAATGTTACTTTAGGGGGGGGGGGACGATTAGACTTGATTGCTATACTTTTACTTCTTTAAAGGGTATACAAAAATCCGCCATCCGCCAGGCAATTTTTCCCCGCCACGTAAAGATAAATAACCCGCAAAAATGGCGGAAAATGCCAACCTGGGAACACTTGTAGGCAGTGAATTGATTAAAGTAAGTCTGCCCTATAATTACAAAATCGATTTATATTATTTTAATTTTGGCCAGATACTTTTACTTCCAATATAGGTGTATGGAAACGAAAATGCAACCAAACATCAAACGCAATCATTTATTTTTCCTCATTGAAAAGCGAGTTGTAAATATTATTCTACCGCACTATTTACCAAGAGGTGGCGTGATGGTAACATCTGTATCGAAAATCCAACACTGCCTTACAAACACAAATAATCGTTTATAACTTTTGGTGAGAAATCAATTACTTATAATATCAGTAGATCAATGTGCCGCCATTAAAAATTCAAATTTGACAAACATCTTTAATCTTGAATTTTCTAGGATCCATCCATTTTAAATTAGTCCCAGGTTTAGAATCTGTTTCAAGTTAAAAACATCTTAAGTGATTGATACTGAAATTAAACGTGATGTGGATGTAATGATATATTTTAATAATGAGTTTAATTACAATTTAAATAATGATTCTTAGGACAAAGACAAATCTTTTAATGTCCTGGCGTAC
>NC_088373.1:26033887-26048887 GCF_034508935.2 Berghia stephanieae | reverse complement strand
AATATAATAATTAATAATAATAACAATACTACTACTACTACTACTACTATACTACTACTACTACTACTACTACTACTACCACTACTACTACTACTACTACTACTAATAATAATAATAATAATTAATAATAATAATAATAATAATAATGATGATAATAATATTAATAATAATAATAATAATATAATAATAATAATAATAATAATAATAATAATAATAATAATAATAATAATAACAATAATAATAATAATGATAATAACACTAACAATAATATTAATAATAATATTACCATCATCATTACGACCTCCTCCATCACTACTATCACCATTACAATTATCACTACCACCATCACCATCATTATTACGACCTCCTCCATCACTACTATCACCATTACAATTATCACTACCACCATCACCATCATCATTACGACCTCCTCCATCACTACTATCACCATTACAATTATCACTACCACCATCACCATCATCATTACGACCTCCTCCATCACTACTATCACCATTACAATTATCACTACCACCATCACCATCATCATTACGACCTCCTCCATCACTACTATCACCATTACAATTATCACTACCACCATCACCATCATCATTACGACCTCCTCCATCACTACTATCACCATTACAATTATCACTACCACCATCACCATCATCATTACGACCTCCTCCATCACTACTATCACCATTACAATTATCACTACCACCATCACCATCATCATTACGACCTCCTCCATCACTACTATCACCATTACAATTATCACTACCACCATCACCATCATTATTACGATTCCAAAAAAAGTCCTTGGTACAACTTAAATCACCATTTTACGAATCAAATAAGATCGACATGACATAATAAATTTTTTACATGTCAATAGAAAATTGTTTACATAAGATTTAATTAATCATGAAATATTCTTTACATAAGTAATTATTATTGCTGACTACTACTATACAATACTTACTATTCGACTACTACTACTACTACTACTACTACTATACTTACTACTACTACTACTATACTACTTACTATATACTACTATAATCTTACTATACTACTACTACTACTACTACTATTACTACTACTAACTACTATACTACTACTACTACTACTACTACTACTACTACTACTACTACTACTACTACTACTACTACTACTATTACTACTACTACTACTACTACTAACTACTACTACTCTTACTATTAGTACTACTACTAATCTTACTATTAGTACTACTACTACTACTACTACTACTACTACTACTACTACTACTACTACTACTACTCTTACTATTAGTACTACTACTAATCTTACTATTAGTACTACTACTACTACTACTACTACTACTACTACTACTACTACTACTACTACTACTACTATTACTACTACTACTACTACTACTACTCTTACTATTAGTACTACTACTAATCTTACTTTTAGTACTACTACTACTACTACTACTACTACTACTACTACTACTACTACTACTACTACTACTACTACTACTACTACTACTACTACTACTACTATTACTACTACTCTTACTATTAGTACTACTACTAATCTTACTATTAGTACTACTACTACTACTACTACTACTACTACTACTACTACTACTACTACTACTACTACTACTACTACTATTACTACTACTACTACTACTACTCTTACTATTAGTACTACTACTAATCTTACTATTAGTACTACTACTACTACTACTACTACTACTATTACTACTACTACTACTACTACTCTTACTATTAGTACTACTACTACTATTAGTACTACTACTACTACTACTACTACTACTACTACTACTACTACTACTACTACTACTACTACTATTACACACACACAACAGGGCGACGACCGTGTCCTCTAAACTGATAAAAGCAGCAAGTTTCACAGACTTGGATGACAATACTGTCGGAAAAACTCCAGTATCTTACAAAGCTTATCAATCATCCCGCGATCACGAATAATTATAAAAATGAAACATTTCTTTTAAGTTCAGCCTTGACTTACTTGACTTAGATGCCTTTCGCGTCTCGACCGAAAGATCGGGTCGCCTTGGCTGTTTCCAGTATTTCCTGTGTGAGGTGTCTCCAATATTGCCGGTCCTCTGCTAGGGTTCTCAGATTTTCAAGGTCCCCTGCCGTTATGAGACTAATGCTTTGTCCAAGTGTTGTGAGGTTTTTGTTTATGATCACAGGGAGTGTTGTGATCGGTCTTCCTCTGAAAAGGTTCCCGTGTTTTTGCAAGTATCCCGACATGGCTTGGTTAGCTGGTATGCTTTTGTCCCTGCGTAGTATGTGACCGAAAAGTTGCCATCGTTGTTGTAAAATGTCAAGGGAGATTGGTCTTTCTTTTGTGATCTTATAGAGTAATTCATTTGAGATCTTTTTGGGTATTTGATGTCCAGTACCCTTCTTAGCTGTGTGCGATGGAAGGCATCCAGATGTTCTTCTTCGGATTTTGTCAACACCCAAGTGCCGCAGTTATACAGAAGTACCGGTTTTACAAGTTCAGCCATAACAAATAATGCGTCAATTGTATTGTTGCTATCTGTCATATAATTACATTTAGAATATAATTTCTACACGTTTTGAAAATTGATGAGAGTCGATTTATTTAGTAACATATCGACCGTGACTCGTGTGCATGAGTCAAAATGGCGGACCGGAGAATAGTTCGAAGTTCCAAAGAATTCTTTTCTTACCTAGGATTTGGACAAAAGGTGAGTCTAAGTATTTGATTATTGTAATGACAATAGAAATATTGTTAAGGCAATGTAATTCAAATTCATATCAATGAACTAAATTCAACTCGATTCTATTTATATCCTGAAAATATAAGATTAGGGTTTCCAAATTATTCCCTCACTACTTTTGCTTTGGATTTGATTGGTTGTTTAGTTATATGACGTATACCACTAAATAGATCTAGCTACAGTTGTCTTCCAACTCTTCTGGGTGGGGATCCTGACCTCCCATAGCGGGCAGGGAGGTACATACTGTGTCTTCTATACCCTTATATCTGTTTTCCAACATGCTTTCTGTCTTTGTCTCAGAATGAGATTTCTTGGTTTTGTCCTGGCTCTGGCCGGAGTCCTAGCTGGGAGGGAAACAGTCAAATGCATAGTTATTGTTTTGGGAGATGATATTTTTTTCCTTGTAAATCATCTCTCTGTTATGTATTATTATTTTTCTTTTGAATGTATAATGTAAGCATTTGAGTGTGTTCCTCTTTGTTGGATTTTGTGCTTGTGTCTGGATGAGACTTGTAGGTGATTTCAAACTAAGTACATTGGTGGTATGCTCTTGGAATCTACATCTGATCCCTATTTGTTCTCAGTTCCCCTTTGTCTTACTTTTTCTTGGGTGCTCTAATTGTAATTCTAGAACTTTTTACTATCCCATTTTCTTCCTTTTTACTGGCGCTGATATAACCTAAATGTGTTGCAAGCGCCGTAAAACCCTTAAAAACAATAAAAAACAATCTTCCAACTCTTATTCATGATACAAGACATTTTCAGAATTGCGAACAGTTTTATCTATATATGTGAATTAAATAAGTGTAAACGAGTCCTTTTGAACGAGTATCTAGGACACGTCGAGACACTTCAGGAGTTTCATTCACAGTCTTTTTTTATATTAATCAGCCAAGACCCATATCCCTAAACGTCTATTTAGTCATAGCCTTCTCAATAGAATAACAATTAATAAAATCTATATTATTTGATTTTGGTTGAAGGACACTGATCCGACATAACAAAATTGCACATGTGTTACAAATCTCACAACAGGCTCAGGCATGATCATGATACTTCCTTTTGTTTGTGAGCGCTCTTTAGTGTTTGTGTGTGTGTGTGTTGTGGGAAGGTGTGTGTGTGTGTTGTGTGTGTGTGTGTGTCTAAAGGGGGGGGGGCAGGATGCATCATCATTATCTTTGTACACAAATATATTTTTGTGTGTAAATCAACACTGATCAACGCTCATTATACAACAACTTCCCGAATGACGCAAGTTGCTAACTAATCAACAACCAATCATTTTATTCCTCTGATCATGCGATGTGTCTCTCCTCGTCTGTACAACATTATAATTGTATAATCCATCATACCATCCATCAGTATCGGTTTTGATTTCTTTGGAATAAGAGATTGATGTAAGTAAATATTTTTTTACTTTAGTATTTAAGTTTTTCATATAATACTTAAATCATTGCTTTAACTCATTTTACAAGTTTGCATTCGTGAAATATGGTTATGTTGCGTCACGCTGGACATTAAGTGGTCCTTCAAAGCCATTAGGCACGTGGAGCCGGAGTTTCTCCCAGTTTCTATAGCACGACATGACAGAGAGCAATTGCTTGCTAGTCTTTGGATACGACCCTGGACTATCGATAATACTTTCCTCAGATCTAACAGACCCAGTTACCCAATCTCTGCTGGGTGAACAGGTGACTTCTTCAAGACCACACATCGCGAGCCCCGATGTCCTATATAACCAAAACTATCACACTTAAGTCGAGACGATGCATTGTTGTGCGTGAAACCAAAATTTACTTTTCTTATCTGAAAATTGACCTTTAAAGATCTTGTCGATCCCGACATAATACCGTTTTGAAACAATGGCTCACATATGCTAATTCAAGGACCTGTTGGCTCATATCAAGAAGCCTGTATTGACTTTGTTGTAATGGACATTATTGTGAGTTGCTCCGGTAGTACTTCCATTACAACAATGAGCTCATAATGATGAGGGTTATCAGACCTGCAATTGTGTACACGAAGACTAAGAAAAATGAGTTTGAATTCTAATAGTTATAATTTCATATCTTTGATTAGTTCAACTTTACATTGCTATTTTGGCACGTGTTTCATCTTTACATAGCGCTAATTATATGTGCCGATTCATGTGTTGTCTGGATCGACAGACGATTCAAATAAATATTTCCTTGCCAAAAAGAATTGTTTTAAAACATTAAAAGCTCCAATGCACTGTTTTGCTTCCATATTCCATCAGTTATGGCATGTTTCTCCTTACTAACGAAAGAGTGAAAATGGAGAGGCTTTGTGGTATGTTCCCAAACGAAGCCTCTCGATTTTTCACTCTTTCGTTAGTATTTTCACGATCAAAGGGTTCAGGCAGCCCCTACCGATTTCAACTCTCTCCTTGCTAACCATTTCATGGACTTAAATCCTGAAAACGTCATTATCTATCACACAGAATAATGTAGAATCTTTAAACTCTTACCCAAAGGAATAGATCATGCTATATATAATCTTGTTTAGTTCTTATATCTAAAACTATAATATTCTTCAAATTTCGTGACATAAGAAAGAAATTTGAATGAGACAAATATTGGTTTCATCGTAACCAATGTGACAATTTAGCTATGGCTGGTAAGGAGAGGGTTAATATAGATGGTCGGCGGATCAAACCTCCTAAGTCTCGAATTTCGGGGCCAGGGGCTCAAAACTCTGAAGTTTACATACAAACTTTGCGAACCAATTTTTATTTAATTTTGGGCGATTCAGACAGACCCATGGTGAAAATTATGAATTCAGAAGCTTGATAAGTCGACCAGCAATATCCTGATCATGATTGGAGGTTTTTAATTAATGCTAAAATAGAATTACTAAGAAAGAATATGCGACCTATGTTGATTTTTAAATTATGTTTTGAGAAATGAATATTGTTTATTTCATCACAAAAGCTCCAATTTATATTTTTAGCATTTATCTATATATCTAAAGACACTTTCGGCATCTGGTTTACTTCAAAATACGTAAGTTTGCTATTTAATTGCCATATCCTACATTTTTATTTCCAGTTTTGCAACGAGTTCTACGATGGGCGCCAAACTTAAATCTGTCTTGATTATACTGATGGTCGTCATGACTATCCAGGCTGCTTCAAATTGTCATAAAAAACGCAAAAAATGCATTGTGGATTACAAGACAGGAAAGAGGAGTATCCTAAATTCTAACGTCACCGCCCTCTGTGCTAACGTTAAGAAAGCTTACGATTGCTTTGGAGATTGTATTTATGCCTCGAAAAAACAAGGAGTTAAGAAGACAGCCAGTATTCGAATTTTTCATTATATATGTAAAGACGTAAGCGGGGCGGAAGAGAAGTGTGCTGTCAACAAAATAAATAGAAAGTACATTTGGAGCCTTCTTGTAAAGTGCTTTAAGGTCAGTCAAAAATATCCTTCTTTTGCCCCTCCTCGTCCTCCTCCTGCTCCTGTGGCTCACGAACATTCTTGGGGGCAGCCATTGTGAACTACTATAACTTTGTCAACCTCTGATAGAATTAATTTTTTCAACCTTTAAGTAGTACATGCGTACGTTCAATTGAGCCAAATATGACGTCCCCACAAAGAGAAATGAACTCAGTAGGACATTTGTCCAATTACTTTTTGATTCAGCCTCGCACTTTATAGGACATCATTTTACAGACTTCTTCTTAACACTGGTATCTGTAACACGATATAATGTGTGTTGATGGAAGGGTTAAGATGGAAAACATGAAATGTCAGACAACCAGGAGATCGCGTGTGCAGCAACAAACAATGTAGGCAAATTATTCTTCTTTAAATGTGAAGACCATATACTGTGAAGAAGTCTACTGGCAGAAGGAAGGTCATCAATTGACCTGACCTGATTACTGATAATCAGTCTTCTGGATATACCAGACGGACGCTTGTACTGCCCTCCTCTCTCTCTCTCTCTCTCTCTCTCTCTCTCTCTCTCTCTCTCTCTCTCTCTCTCTCTCTATCTCTCTCGCTCTCTCTCTCTATCTCTCTCGCTCTCTCTCTCTCGCTCTCTCTCTCTCTCTCTCTCTCTCTCTCTCTCTCTCTCTCTCTCTCTCTCTCTCTCTCTCTCCTTTTCAACATAACAGATTTTTGTAGGATTAATCCTCTATTATGGGCCTAATATAATTCTAACCACAATCCCGTTCGCCGAATAGCCAGACAATTAACCGATAGAAACAACCCGGAACGTTTCTGGAAGATGTCAAAAGATTACTTAAATCATCTTAAATATGCATCTCTAGTCTTTGAAAAACGGTGCTTCATTTAAAAGGTAATATTGTACAAAGCAACCTTGTTCCATCCCTCCTATTTGAAAATCCGATTATTTTTCAGTAATTACGCAATCGTTGAATTATGCTTTGAACGAGTTATTGGTGTGAAATTAGGTGGAAAAGATGGCTGATTGGCATTTATAAATATTATTTCTGGAGGTCACGAATACAAATCCAGCGTTTTTTTTTTTATTTTTGTTTGTCAAATGGACATTCAAGCAAATAAAGAATAATGCAAATTTAGTGCAAACTACGTACTACTTCTTGAGGTCACGGGTTCAACAAACGCAAACACCGCGAAGCAATTTGGCCAGCATTTAAGATTAATAGCCAAAATTCTCAACACAAACATGTAAGGATTGAGACTTTGAGTATGCCCCGGTATTTGGGGTGAATTTTTAATTCAGAAAATTGAGTGGAGCAGGCATTTATGTTGATAATAACAAGAAATGAGTGCCTGAATCAATGGAGATAAAAAATAACTTCGTGGCGGTGATGGGAGTCGAAACCAGTGCCTTAGTGGAACGACAAATCTGCCTGGCAGGGAAATAGTGACTCTATCGTATGAGCTATCCAAGAGCTAAAAAATTCCTTTTAATTCTAATCTATCAAGAGCCACACATGATAATAAATACGAACTTTTAGTTTTCAGAAATGCAAGAAATGTAGGAGTCCCAATAGCTCAGTTGGTAGAGCACTCGCTTCACATGCAAAGAGACCAATATTGACCGCCTGTCTTGACTTGACTTGACTTGACTTAGATGCCTTTCGCGTCTCGACCGAAAGATCGGGTCGCCTTGGCTGTTTCCAGTATTTCCTGTGTGAGGTGTCTCCAATATTGCCGGTCCTCCGCTAGGGTTCTCAGATTTTCAAGGTCCCCTGCCGTTATGAGACTAATGCTTTGTCCAAGTGTTGTGAGGTTTTTGTTTAGGATCACAGGGAGTGTTGTGATCGGTCTTCCTCTGAAAAGGTTCCCGTGTTTTTGGAAATATCCCGACATGGCTTGGTTAGCTGGTATGTTTTTGTCCCTGCGTAGTATGTGACCGAAAAGTTGCCATCGTTGTTGTAAAATGTCAAGGGAGATTGGTCTTTCTTTTGTGATCTTATAGAGTGATTCATTTGAGATCTTTTTTGGGTATTTGATGTCCAGTACCCTTCTTAGCTGTGTGCGATGGAAGGCATCCAGATGTTCTTCTTCGGATTTTGTCAACGCCCAAGTGCCGCAGTTATACAGAAGTACCGGTTTTACAAGAGCACAGCAGTAATTGGGTAGCTTGGTCTGTTAGATTTGACGAAAAATAGTTTGTGATAAACTAGCATCCTATCCAATTGCTATTATCCGTTTCCCGTTATAGGAATCGGGTTAAACTCCGGCTCCATGGGCCTAATGGTTCGGATGGGTGTTTATTGTAAGAGATGGTAATTATCTTTAAAATATAACAAATAATTTTTCTTTAAACATTTTGATGTACAAATCTGATCATAATTATATTTTAAAATAATTATTTAACCGTGATAAATGGAGCAATAAAAAAGTTGGTATTGATAAGGGTTAATGGGGAAAAAAGATAAAAAGCTACTTATCCAAACCATACACACAAGTACACATACACTCACACACATACACACACACACAAACACACCATATCACACAAACAGACACAAACCCACACACTGACACAAGTACACAGCACACACGTACACACGTGCTCAGATACGTTGAGAGTATTTCATTGCTTTTTTCTAGGTTGTCTTTTGGTTTGGATTTCGGTTTATGTCTTGTAAGCTCCTTCATTGAAACCCGCCTTTGATGGCAAAAAGTGGTAAATGAGCATTGTACAATAGTAGAAATAAAAACACATTTTAAAAATGCATTAACATTAACATACTTTTTCTTATCGGAACAGCCAGAAAAGCAAAATGGATCAAATGCCTGTGAGAAGAACCACTGGAGGTATAGATGTTTCCACAGGAAAATGAAAAAGTTTTGTGGCCCCGTTGCACAAGGGGCGACCGATGAGATGAGGAAAATAGCGAAATGTGGGGGAAAATCTGTATATATAGATATATAAGAGTACTGACTGATTGTAATAAAATAAACAATTGCTGACCTCAAATCTCTGCTTCTGACTTTATTTTATGCAATGGATTGTTTTGTTTCAATTAGTATACATATTATGATAGCCATGAGAACTGTAAACAAATTCACAACAACTATGAGCACAAAAAGTGTGACAAGCACGATGGTAGTAGCTTTTTGTGGTTTTGTCACACCTTGCATTACTATGGCGCTGTATTCAGTCGTCGAATTAGCTACCCTATTCGTTTAATTTCGAGGACGTATCCGATAGCCTCCTCAAAACACAACTTCTTACAAGATGCTCGGCGATTTCGGGTTCATTGTTGTAACTTATGGATGTGGGACGGACAGAAAGTCCCCACTGAACTAGACCTTACTCTGCTGACAGACAACCAGTGCTTAATCTTGGTGGTACAGAAGCCTGGCAGCTTCTCTCCCAGTTTAGAAATGACTACGCTTGCGCCCATACGAGGAAGTGATTTTTAGAGTCACAGTCCATCTCGTATGTTTAATACAGTCAGAAGTCAGGAAAATTAAATGCATGGGCTGCCTATTCGGCAACTCAAGTTGTTCCCACCAGCTTTCACAAAACGCTCTTTCGCTTCTTTATCTGTCGGTCGATACCTTTGAGATTGACCGTATTGGAAAGGCTGCGGTTCAGCGTAAGCCCAGGGTACTTAGGATTCCGTTTATATGCTAGACGTTGGTTCCCGATTAAGACTTTCCGTTTCAGGGTTTGTCAGCCGCTGACTAGGCTGATTGCTGCTGGTACGTTTTTTAAAGTCCTCATCTTCAGTTACTATCTGTCAAATATCGTCAATTGGTGTCATCTTGGGACGGATTCAGACCTTATTTTGAATAGTAGTTGCTCCATATTCTGCATGTCCCAGCCTCAGTGAAGGGTAGGATATGCAGTGAGTATGACAGGTCGCTAATGTAGACATTAAAGAACATTCGTGTCAGTATAGAATCCTGAGGGACCCCATTCCTCAAACTCTTTACTTTGCTAGCGCACACCCCCCCCCCCCCCCCCCCCAGGGACGAACTGTAATTGTAGTCCTTTCTGCACCTTATGTTTTTTCTGCACATGTTAGTATGAGCCTTTTGTAGACCGAATAATACGCATCAGATAAGTCTATCAGACAATCAGTATTCATTACGCTATCCAAAAAACAAGGAAGTATTGACTGTGTCCAACACAGAACAATCAGCATAATGAGCCAGGCCACAAAAATTATGTTAAGAATACTTATGAAAAGAATGAGGAGCAAGATCTCTCCAGAGATAAGTGACGAGCAGTTTGGTTTTGTTAAAGAAAAGGGTACGGTAAATGCAATCTTTACATTGAAAACATTAATGCAACGGTCAATCGAAAAACAAAAATCACTTTATCTATGCTTCATTGATTACTCCAATGCTTTTGATTCACACAGCACGAAACGCTATTAAAAATCTTAGAAAAGATCGGTATAGACAGTAAAGACCTTCGACTGGTGAAAAACCTATATTGAAATCAAACAGCGTGTGTCAAACTGTATAATGAAACATCGGACTTCTTTAACATCGAGAAGGGAGTAAGACAAGGTTGCGTCTTATCACCGGACCTTTTTTAACATATATAGTGAAATAATATTCAAAGAGATTGAAGATATGAAAGGCGTCGTCGTTGAAGGGCAGAATATGAATAGCATTAGATACGCTGTTTCCCCGTGTGGTGTCCGGGGTCCCTCAACTGAGAGGGTCAAGAATATCCCAACGCCAAGCCAGCGTGTCGTAAAAGGCGACTAATGGTGTGCGATTCCCCCATCTTTGAGTCACCTGGTCCTCAAGGTTGGGGGTTGGCAAAGGGTTAACACCCCTTTCCGTTAAACTCAAACGTTACAAAAACGCAGACGGACAAATCAAATCCTTTTTTAGCTTGGGCGACCGAAGAGTTTCTGGAATGACAGAATTTATGAAGGACAACAGACAAAGTCGAAAGGACTGCTGCCCCGATGACGTCTTTGCCAAAAAAGTAGCTTCGATTAGGAAAAGTGAGTGGAGCAGGCACTTATGTTGGTAACAACAAGAGATGAAGTGAGTAGAAAAGTGCCAAAAGGCAATAGAGACTCTAACCCCACCGCTGCCGCGAAAATTTTTATTCTCTATTGTCTTCTGGCACTTTTCTACTCACTTCATCTCTTGTTGTTACCAACATAAGTGCCTGCTCCACTCACTTTTCTGAATTAAAAATTCACCCCATCTACCGGAGCATACTCAATGTCTCAATCGTTTCTATGTTATATGTTTGTGTTGAGAATATTGGCTATTAAGCTTAACTGCTGGCCATGGTTGTGTGGCGAACCCGCGGTCTCCAGAAGTCGGTGAGAGAGAGAGAGCTCTAGAAATGACCTGATTTTGTTACGAATATTTTTGTGTTCGTGGATAGATCATACGGTAGAGTCACGCTCTCACCAGCCAGGCGGAGTTGTCGTACCAATAATGTCGCAGGTTCAAACCCCACCACCGCCGCGAAAATGTTTATTCTCTATTGTCTTCTGGCACGTTTCTACTCACTTCATCTCTTGTTGTTATAAGCAGCTGCAAATTGCGTCGTAGAATGTAGAAGCAGGAAAAAGCTCTAAAGTTGTGACTGAGATGAGAAGATACAGGCTGCATATACTCGGAGTAAGCGAAACCCACTGGATACAATCCGGACAGAAACACCTCAAGTCTGGGGAGAGGATTTTATATTCAGCGAGAGGGGACGGGAATAATTCTTAGCAAGTTTGCCCAGAAGTCACTGAAGTCAACACGAAGAAAGGATCATCATGGCGTCCTTTACAACACGGAGAAAGAAGATCAGCATGAACATTGTACAGATCTATGCCCCAACAAATGATGCAACAGATGAGGACAAAGTTACATTTTATAGTCTGCTACAACAAGTCATTGACAAGTTGCCAAGGAAAGACATCAACATATTGATGGGAGATGCTAATGCTAAAGTGGGACAGGATAACGCAGGTTATGAAGCTATCATGGGACTTCATGGTATGGGGGAAATGAACGATAATGGTGAGAGATTTGCAAATTTCTGTGCATTCAACAGTTTGGTGATTGGAGAATCAGTGTTCCACCATAAGAGGATCCACAAAGCAACTTGGGTCTCACCAGATGGTGTGACATGACAGAGAATCAGATTGATCATTTTTGTATCTCTTGAAGATTCAGACGTTCAATGGAAGATGTGACAGTACGGAGAGGGGCAGATTTTGGATCAGATCACCACCTGCTATTTGCAAAGCTTAAGCTCCGACTCAGAAAACATGGGACCAGATCACATACAAGAAGAAAATTCGAGGTGAATGCACTTGATGGGGAAAAAAATGAGGAATTCAATCTACAATTGAGTAATAGATTCCAACCTCTTACTGAGCTCGAGGAGGACAAAGATGTAGAGTCACGATGGGCAAAGATCAAGGAAGTCTACATAACAACTTGCCACGAGGTATTGGGTGTAAAGAAATCGGAACACAAAGAAAGGATAGGTCCAACCACCTTGGGCCTTATTGAAAAGAGAAGAACAAGGAAGGAACAAGTGAATGCAAGCCGAGCAAGGGCTCAAGACTAGATGTACAAGAGCAGTATCGAGCCATAGCAAAGGAAGTCAAAAGATCTGTGAAGAAAGACTAGGAAGCATTAATGAACAGACTTGCAGAGAAAGCAGAAGCAGCAGCGACAGGAGGACACTTGAGGATCCTTTATCAAACTACCAAGACACTTGCTGGAAAATATGGGAAACCAGAGGTACCAGTCAAAGACAAAGATGGGAAAACTAATTTTGGAAAAGAGGCTCAATCTTAACGATGGAGGGAACATTTCAACTGCATTCTGAACAGACCACCACCAGACAACCAGCCAGAAATTTTGCCTGCAAGGAATGAGCTACCAATTAGTTGTGATCCACCATCGATAGCAGAGATTGTGCGTGCCATTAACAAGATGAAAAGGGGAAAGCCGCTGGACCAGACCAGATTCTACGGGATGCTCTAAAAGTTGATGCTGAACGAAATGAAGAGGCCCTGCACCCACTATTTGAGAAAATCTGGAATGACGGGATATTCCCAAAGGATTGGAAGGAAAGACATCTTATCACGCTTCCAAAGAAAGAGGACCTCAGTAATTGTAATAATTATCGAGGAATCACTCTCTCTGCGAGTCATAGTGGAACAGTCTATAGAATGGAACTCTCTTCTTATTGTCAACTTGCTGGATTACGAGAAGGCTTTCAACAGTATTGACAGAGCAACATTGTGGACAATTCTGGCACATTATGGACTCCCTGAAAAGATAGTAAAACTCATTAAGGAAATGTATGAAGGATCAAGTTGCAGGGTTGTACATGAAGATCAGCTTATTGACAGCTTTGAAATTACGACTGGTGTCAAGCAGGGATGGTTGGTCTCACCATTCCTGTTCATCCTTGCCATGGATTGGCGAATGAAGGAAAACTCCAAAGGGCGAAGAAATGGGAAACAGTGGACCCCCTGGACACAGTAGGATGATCTGAATTTTGAAGATGATCTGACTCTTTTGTCCCACACCCAGGACGAGATGCAAGCAAAAACCACAATTATAAACAGCCTCTCGGAATCAATTGGTCTAAGAATTCACCCTGCAAAGTCAAAGGTCTTGAGGATAGGTACGCGTCAAAAGGAGGAGATCAAATTAAAAGATCAGGAACTCGAAGATATAGACACTTTCTGCTATCTCGGAAGTATAATTGACAAGGATGGAGGCACAGAAGCAGAGTTGAAAGCACGAATAGGAAAGGCACAGGCTGCATTCACATCTTTGAACAGAGTTTGGAGAACTAAAGATATCTCCCTTCGACTAAAGCTAATACTTTTCAATTCAAACGTGAAGTCTGTCCTACTGTATGGATGTAAAACTTGGAACGCATCACAGGCATGTATAAGGAGGGTACAGATTTTTGTTAACAGGTGCATGCGTAATCTACTCAGAATAAAATGGATGGATAGAATTTTTTTAAAAGAAGTATGGAAAAGAACACAGCAGAAACCACTGGGAGAGGAAATAGGCAGAAGACGATGGAGGTGGATTGGACACACGCTTAGAAAGAATGACTCCACTATAACAAAGAAAGTATTGGACTCGAACCCTCAGGGCAGACGATCAAGGGGAGGCCACAAGGAACATGGAGAAGAATTAAAGAAGCTGATATGCAGAGAAGTGGTAAGACCTGGAATGAGATAAAAAAAAAAAGTTAGCTCAGGATAGAGAAGGATGGAAACTGTTTCTCTGTGGCCTATACCCTGACCCAGTGTGAAAAAGGCAATGATGATGATGATAAAGATACGCAGACGATGGTACTCTGATGGCCTACTCTCCAGAACACGTGCAGAAAATTTTAGATATAGTGGTGTGCAAAAGTGAAGAGATGGGCCTGAAACTGAATGTTAAGAAAACCGAATGCATGATGGTCTCAAAGAATGACAACAACACGACCTTCCACTTGTCAAGCATAGGAGAGACCATCAAATAAGTAAAGAAATTTAAATATTTAGGCACTATCATCACCCATGACGCTCGTGACATAGAGGATAAAAAAACAAAGAATAGCAATAGCAAAAAACGAGTTCCATAAAATGCGACCAGTTGTTTCAAACAACAACCTAAAGTTGATGACTAGAATGAAAGTAGTAGACACATATGTTATAAGTACCCTTTTATACGGTTGTGAAATGTGTACGCTTGACAAATAACGTACGAGGAGGTTAGAGCCATTTGAGATGTCGTTGTATA
>NC_088373.1:26021387-26028887 GCF_034508935.2 Berghia stephanieae | reverse complement strand
AAGATAAAATATTATTTCATTTGTGTATGTAAACTATACATAAAAATATAGTTAAATATTATTTGATAATTGACAATCAAAAGGGTTAATTTATAAATTATAACAATATTAATTTCTTATTTAAATAATGAGTTTAAAGACAATTTCAATATTTACAAAATGTGGACCCCACTCAGTTACATTAGAAATTCAGTACTCTCAGAGATGCAACAATTAATAACAATAAATAATTCCTCTCATCACTATCATAAAATAATTAGAGTAATGACGTTTTTTCAGGATGGCACAAATCTCAAACCATCAAGATCCCTGTCAACATGAAAAAATTTGTATGGGCCTTCTGACCTACCATGATGCATGGAAATTCATGTGTCCTCTATCGGGCTATGATGGATCGGAATGTCATCTTTCTTGTGTCTTCTATCCCACTATGATGGAAGGGAATGCCATCTTTGGTAAGGAGAGAGTGAACTCATTTAGCGTCAGGAGACGTATAAGGTCTCAACAGTTTGCTTCTCCAGTTCCTTGCTTTAGTTCTTGATCGCTGCCAGGATTATATCCCAACATCATTTTTCCCTCTCCACCATTCTGCGCATGTTTGTTTTTGAACTTCCATTTATCCTCTTTATTCCTTTTGTCCACTCGATTGCTATAACACAATCAAATCCATTTTCATGAAAAAGTCATTAATACATGTCCAATCCAGTTCCATCTCTTCTGCCTCACCATTTCACTGACCTTCTTCTTTCCTGCACACCGAATCATTTAAAATCCATATGGAATACAATCTATTTCTAAAAAAGAATCTAGAATTCTTTGATTCTGTAATCATATGATTTGAAACACAACTTATATTAATTTGTGCGTAAACAAGAATACTGCCGTTGTTTAAAAAACACAGTATATGCAATGTTAACCGAATAGCACATACTGTGTTCTTTCATGAAATGGCAGTATACAAGACAAATACTAGAGTTTGATATTATACGATTATTTAATTTCTTTTTATTTATTAAACGAGTTATTTTTATCGTGCCCAATAAAACAATGAGCTTGTTATTGTACAATGAAAATATAACGCGTTTAATAAAAACAATGAATTGATAGAATACTTTTATTCCACCCTCTTTGCAAAATACATTAGGGTTAGGGTTAGGGTTAGGGTTAGGGTTAGGGACACGGAAATCCCAAACCCCGAATGACCATTTCAAGAGAGATAGCAAATGATGTGTTGGTTGACAAGCCATTCACAAACTCGATACGATTTGTTGTCGGATTGGTGACGTGTGGAACTGTTGATAACTACGTTTGCACGGCAAACAACGGATACGTTGTAAAGAAGACTATTAGCGTCCGTATTTCATGTACGTCACATTTCAGCATTTTTTTAAAAATATGAGCTTTTATATAGATAGCGCAATATCCACTAAACGTGCTCAAAGAGCTTTACAAAGGGGTCCCTGGCCTACAGCAACATTTAACATGTAGGACGGGACATGAAGCCTGTTTGGCGATCTTACAATTTTTATGGACAGAGACAACGCTGTTAACGGCCAGGTACTCATTTTACACCCGAGTACGTTGAGAGAATATGAGTAAAGAGCCTTCTCCAAGGACTCAACTATGCGCTGAGCGAGGCTCAAACCCAGGACCTCCCGATCCAAAAGCGAGTGTCATACCACAAGATATAAAATACAATATGCACATTGACTATTATTTACTATATTCAACACAGTATTTTGTGTATCATGTACGTTTCAATATGCAAAATTATACTCGATGCACAAAATCATTATTGTCTATATAATAACTGACTGTCATAGATCGTGTGTGTCATATTTTAAGATGGCTCGCACTATTCAGTATCTGATACTGAATAGTGGTTTTGCACAATTCAGTATCTGACACTGAATAGTGGTTTTGCACTATAATACGGTGTTTTTTTTTCCGAAACCTGACAAAGTTATGGGAAGAGTGCAGCTGTGGGAGTGAATATGGGACTCAGAGAAGTGTACACCAGTGGGGAGTGAACCTGGGACTGGGTTTCGGCGGGTTTCGTAATAAAAAGCAATTACTTTTTTACGAAACCCGACGACACCTGGCAATATCCGACAAAGTTATGGGAAGTAGGCAGCAGCGTGTGTGTTTGTGCGTGTGTATGTAGGGGGGGGGGGGGGGGGGAGGAGGGGATGAACCTGAGATTCAGGGAAGTGTACACCAGTGGGGAGTGAACCTGGGACTCTGGGTTTTGTAAAAAAGCAATAACAAAATAAGGGGGGGGGGGAGATTACTTTTTTACGAAACCCGACAATATGCGGCAAAATTGTGGAAAGTAGGCAAAGCGTGGGGAGTGAACCTGAGACTCAGTGAAGTGTACACCAGTGGGGAGTGAACCTGAGACTATGGTTTTCGGCGGGATTCAGCTAGTTTCATAAAGAAGCAATTGCTTTTTTACGAAACCCGACAAAACCTGGCAATATCCGAGAAAGTTATGGGTAGTAGGCAACAGTGGGGAGTGAACCTGAGATTCGGGGAAGTGTACACCAGTGGGGAGTGAACCTGTGACTGGGTTTCGGCGGGTTTTGAAAAAAAAAAAGCAATTACTTTTTGTTTACGAAATGCGCCATCTCCCAACAAAATCGGGCAAAGTTATGGAAAGTAGGCAAATAATGGGGAGTGAACCTGAGACTAAGGGAAGTGTACACCAGTGGGGAGTGAACCTGAGACTATGGTTTTCGACAGATTTCAGCGAGTTTCACATAAAAGCAATTATTTTTTTACGAAACCCGGCAATATCCGACAGATTTTGAAAGTAGGCAACAATGGGGAGTGAACCTGAGATTCATGGAAGTGTACACCACAGGGCAGTGAACCTGAGACTCTTGTTTTCTGCGGATTTCAGCGAGTTTCACATAAAAGCAATTACTTTTTTACGAAACCCGACGAAACCTGGCAATATCCGACAAAGTTATTGAAGTAGGCAACAGTGGGGGTGAACCTGAGATTCATGGAAATATACACCAGTGCGGATTGAACCTGAGACTCTGGTTTTCGTCGGGATTCAGCTAGTTTCATATAAAAGCAATTGCTTTTTTACGAAACCCGGCAATATCCGACAAAGTTGTTGGAAGTAGACAACAGTGGGGAGTGAACCTGAGATTCATGGAAGTGTACACCAGTGGGGAGTGAACCTGAGACTATGGTTTTCGGCGGGATTCAGCTAGTTTCATAAAGAAGCAATTGCTTTTTTACGAAACCCGACAAAACCTGGCAATATCCGAGAAAGTTATGGGTAGTAGGCAACAGTGGGGAGTGAACCTGAGATTCGGGGAAGTGTACACCAGTGGGGAGTGAACCTGTGACTGGGTTTCGGCGGTTTTGAAAAAAAAGAAAGCAATTACTTTTTGTTTACGAAATGCGCCATCTCCCAACAAAATCGGGCAAAGTTATGGAAAGTAGGCAAATAATGGGGAGTGAACCTGAGACTAAGGGAAGTGTACACCAGTGGGGAGTGAACCTGAGACTATGGTTTTCGACAGATTTCAGCGAGTTTCACATAAAAGCAATTATTTTTTTACGAAACCCGGCAATATCCGACAGATTTTGAAAGTAGGCAACAATGGGGAGTGAACCTGAGATTCATGGAAGTGTACACCACAGGGCAGTGAACCTGAGACTCTTGTTTTCTGCAGATTTCAGCGAGTTTCACATAAAAGCAATTACTTTTTTACGAAACCCGACGAAACCTGGCAATATCCGACAAAGTTATTGAAGTAGGCAACAGTGGGGGGTGAACCTGAGATTCATGGAAATATACACCAGTGCGGAGTGAACCTGAGACTCTGGTTTTCGTCGGAATTCAGCTAGTTTCATATAAAAGCAATTGCTTTTTTACGAAACCCGGCAATATCCGACAAAGTTGTTGGAAGTAGACAACAGTGGGGAGTGAACCTGAGATTCATGGAAGTGTACACCAGTGGGGAGTGAACCTGAGACTCTGGTTTTCGGTGGATTTCAGCGAGTTTCACATAAAAGCAATTACTTTTTTACGAAACCCGACGAAACCTGGCAATATCCGACAAAGTTATTGAAGTAGGCAACAGTGGGGGGTGAACCTGAGATTCATGGAAATATACACCAGTGCGGAGTGAACCTGAGACTCTGGTTTTCGTCGGAATTCAGCTAGTTTCATATAAAAGCAATTGCTTTTTTACGAAACCCGGCAATATCCGACAAAGTTGTTGGAAGTAGACAACAGTGGGGAGTGAACCTGAGATTCATGGAAGTGTACACCAGTGGGAGTGAACCTGAGACTCTGGTTTTCGGTGGATTTCAGCGAGTTTCACATAAAAGCAATTACTTTTTTACGAAACCCGACGAAAACCTGGCAATCTCCGAGAAAGTTATGGGAAGTAGGCAACAGTGGGGAGTGAACCTGAGACTCAGGGAAGTGTACACCAGGGGGGAGTGAACCTGAGACTCTGGTTTTCGGCGGGTTTCAGCGAGTTTCACATAAAAGCAATTACTTTTTTACAAAACCCGACTAAACCTGGCAATATCCGACAAAGTTATTGAAGTAGGCAACAGTGGGAGTGATCCTGAGAATCAGGGAAGTGTACACTTGTGGGAATTGAACCTGGACTCTGGATTTTGTAAAAAAGCAATACCAAGGAGGAGGGGAATTACTTTTTTACGAAACCCGCCAAAAGCCGACAAAGTTATGGGAAGCAGGCAGCAGTGGGGAGTGAATCTGGGATTTGGACACCGATGAGGATTGAACCCGGGACTGCGAGAGGCTGATACCAGTGGACAGTGAGCTCAGAATGTACTTTTATTTCGAAACCTACCGAAATTGTCAAAAGTTATGGGAAGTGGGCACCATTGGGCAATGAACCGGGACTCAGGGAAGTGCACACCGGTTGGGAGTGAACCTGGGACTGTGAAAACAGGAAATCAGTGGAAATGAACCTGGGACTATGGAAGATGGATACCAGTGGGAAATGAAGCCGAACTATGGGAGTTGGGTACCAGACGAGAATGAAGCAATTACTTTTTTACGAAACCCGCCAAAACCCGCCGAAAAACCATAGTCTCGGGTTCACTCCCCCACGGTTACTTTCTTTCCATAACTTTGTCGGATATTGGCGGGTTTCGTAAAAAAGTAATTGCTTTTTTTAAAAACGAAACCCAGTCCCAGGTTCACTCCCCAATGGTGTACACTTCCCTGAGTCCCAGGTTCACTCCCCACTGCTGCCTACTTCCCATAACTTTGTCGGGTTTCGGCGTGTTTTGGCAGGTTTCGTAAAAAAAGAAACATCCATAAAAATACCACCTGTATTCAGAAAATAGATGTCAATTGTAGTCTAATATTCAGTATATCTATTTAAATTATTATTATTATTATTATTATTATTATTATTATTATTATTATTATTATTATTATTATTATTATTATTATTATCATTATCATTATCATTATCATTATCATTATTGTTATTATTATTATTATTATTATTATTATTATTATTATTATTATTATTATTATTATTATTATTATTATTATTATTATTATTATTATTGTCATGTAAATTTCAATATAATACGGCAAGTAATTCTCGGAAGTACATCGATCGCTCAATTAAAAATGAATTTATAATGAATCGGGTTTGTCTTAGATGACAAAACAAACAAACAAACAACAACAACAAGGAGAACAACAACAACAGAAAAAAGCAAGATTTTAAAAAGTAATAAACAATAGAAGAGCACAATAATAAAAAACAACAACGCGATGATAAGACATAAAAGATATTCGTAATAAATCGATAACTGATTAAATTACTCCAACTACTTGATTTTAAAAAAAATCATAACCATAATCATAATAATGACGGTGATGACGATTACAACAACAACGATAATAAAAATAGTAAGTAAGTAAGTAATAATAATAATAATAATAATAATATTAATAATAATAATAATAATAATAATAATAATATAATAATAATAATAATAATAATAATAATAATAATAATAATAATAATAATAATAATAATAATAATAATAAAAGAACAATAGTATATTATCAACATTAAAGTATATTTCAAGCAAATAAAATTATTAAAACAAAAGTTTAAAAAATATAAATAGACAGAAGGAATTTTAAAAAAATATTGGGAAAAAAACAAAAAAAACAAAGTTACCCTTACCGGGATTTGAACACTCCAACCTTAAGCTCAGAGTCAAACAGCTTATATCCACCATGCCATGGTGTCACTGAACTTTTGGAGACATTTAATCATGTCTATTCAGACATTAAAAAATGTATTTGACTGCCTCTCTTATTTTGATATTTTGAACTATGTTAATTGCACGATAGCAGAAATTTAAAAATTTCGATCAAAATATTTTTACAACTTTGAATCGGGCTGTCAGTTACTGCACGTGTTCAATCTGGAAGTAGGTCAGCAGTTCAACCGAGATTGTCGCACTTTTCACTCTCTCTATAAAAAAGAGTTCCTTATGGATACTGAATAGATAGAATGCGCTTGGCCAAGGAGTTCACAACATTGCCATCCGGAAGTATAACGGACCAACACACAAACTCTGTGTAACCATGAACTTTTATAGTCTGGTTAATACAGTTTAGTGAGAACAACTCACAAACGCGGATGGCAAAAACAATAACAAAGGCCTGAGTGACGTCATCTGCATACTATCTATAGTGGCAAAGCACTATTCAGTATCTGATACTGAATAACCACTTCCTTTTAAGATATGAAACAGTAGCTGTACACAGAGCATTATTTTCACTATAAACTCGGTCTTTCGTATGTGTGTGTGTGTGTGTGTCTGTGTGTGTGTGTGTGTGTGTGTGTGTGTGTGTGTGATCCACCGTGTCAAAATATAGAATTATGTCGGGATGTGCCGAACTTCTAATAGTGAAGTTAATAATAATAATAATAATAATAATAATAATAATAATAATAATAATAATAATAATAATAATAATAATAATAATAGATCTTTATTCTCCATAAATATGGCGATTTGTCATTCAGTTACACTTGTTATAACGTTGTATAATAACTATAACATTGAGCAAGTATTTCACTCCTACTTATTCTCTCTCTCTCTCTCTCTCTCTCTCTCTCTCTCTCTCTCTCTCTCTCTCTCTCTCTCTCTCTCTCTCTCTCTCTCTTTATTTTTTTTTATTTTGTTTTATTTTATTTTTTTTTTAAATTATTATTCTTCTCTTTCTTTCACGCGTGCGATTATACACAACATAAAAAGAGGCCGTTCGTTTACTTACGCAATCCTCTACGGGCCTTGAGGCACATAGGACACCCACCAGACATCTCCGTTTATTCATCTATTATTTTTTGTTGTTGTTGTTGTTTTGCGGTCGGCTGCTTTTGCGGTGGCTGTATTCCAGGACAGGCGTGCTTCCTTAATTTCTTATTCCGTGGCCCTTTTCGCCATGTTTCCTCTTCTCAA
>NC_088373.1:25941387-26011387 GCF_034508935.2 Berghia stephanieae | reverse complement strand
TTGCCCATTATTCATTATTCTGTGCCATTACTATCTGAAACAAAGCGATAAAAAGAAGAAATAAATAAGAAGCGCTTAACAGGTGACCCGCTCTGTGTGAACTGGAAAATCGGATCCAAATAGCTTTTTCGTCTGAATGATTACATTTTTTATATTTGACATTTTACATTTGACCTGAGTTGAACGAATATTTTTGTGTTCGTGGATAGCTCATACGGTAGAGTCACGCTCTCACCGGCCAGGCGGAGTTGTCGTACCAATAAGGTCGCAGGTTCAAACCCCACCACCGCCGCGGAAAAAAAAATGTAATTCTCTATTGTCTTCTGGCACTTTTCTACTCACTTCATCTCTTGAAGAAAACAAATGGTAAAAAATAATAATAGTGGAATTCAAATTTTGCAACATATTTTCTTTTAAAAAGGTCTACTAAATAAATTTTAATTAATGGGTTTCATTGTAATAAAATCTCCGTGTGGTGTTCGGGGTCCCTCAACTGAGAGGGTCAAGAATAGCCCAACGCCAAGCCAGCGTGTCGTAAAATAAGGCGACGAATACTAATGGTGTGTGATTCCCCCATCTTTGAGTCAGCTGGTCCTCCAGGTTGGGGATTGGCAAAGGGTTAACACCCCTTTCCGTTAAACTCAAACCGTTACAGAAACGCAGACAGACAAACCAAATCCTTTTTTTAGCTTGGGCGACCGAAGAGTTTCTGGAATGGCTGATATACAGAGAAGTGGTAAGACCTGGAATGAGGTTAAAAAGTTAGCTCGGGATAGAGAAGGATGGAACTGTTTGTCTGTGGCCTATACCCTGACCCAGGGTGAAAAAAGGCAATGATGATGATGATAATGATGATAGAGAAGGATGGAAAGGAAACTGTTTGTGGCCTATACCCTAACCCAGGGTGAAAAAAAGGCAATCATGATGATGATGATGATGATGATAGAGAAGGATGGAAAGGAAACTGTTTGTCTGTGGCCTATTCCCTGACCCAGGGTGAAAAAAGGCAATGATGATGATGATGATTGTAATAAAAAGCCAGATTTGGATCATCCTCGAGACAACAGGCTTATAAACATTTCTTGGTTTTATTTTTTTTTCTCGCACCTAAAATATTACGTATTATCATATTATTAGTGTACATAGTGCGGCTATGTCGTCTTGTGGTATGACACTCGCTTTCGGATCGGAAGATCCTGGGTTCGAGCCTCGCGCTCGGAGCATAGTTGAGTCCTTGGAAAAGGCTCTTTACTCACTTTCTCTCACCGTACTCAGGTGTAAAATGAGTTAACAGCGTTGTCTTTGTCCGAAAACTTGTAATATCGCCTAACAGGCGGAATGTCCCATCCTACATGTTAAATGTTGCTGTTGACCAGGGACCCCTTGAAAAGCGCTTTGAGCACATTTAGTGGATATTGCGCTATATAAAGCTCAATTATTTTTTTTATATATTATTGAATGACATGTTAATCATTGTTTCATTACTAAGTACACCCAATTTTTTGTTATACCCGGTAATCACAAGGTACGTTGAAACCCTTTAAATAATATCATATCGTATAATTAAATAAGAATATACCAAATTCAGTTTTGTTGTGTGTGTGTGTTTCTTTTGTTTGTTTTTTTTTTAATTGGCACCGTCTTGGTTTTGTTAATGTTTTTGGATTTTTATCTTATGCGCGTTTTCTATTTTGTTTTGTTTTGTCTGATTGATACAATTTTGTAAGAACTACTCATAACAATGGCTGGTTAAAAATAATAACAAAGAGTTGAGTGACGTCAATTTCGTTCTATCTATAAATGGGAACTGTTTTGTTCCCATACGAAGCATTCGTTCCCATTTTCAGTCTTTCGTTAGTATTTTCACGATCACCTGCTTCAGGCAGCCCCTACTGTTTTCTACTTTTCTGTTGAAAACGATGCCCTTCATTGGGGAACAAGCATGACTATGGGAAACAAAAATGTAATCATTCAAATGAATAAGCTATTTGGATCCGAGTTTCCAGTTCACACAGAGCGGGTCACCTGTTAAGCGCTTCTTATTTATTTCTTCTTTTTATCGCTTTGTTTCAGATAGTAATGGCACAGAATAATGAATAATGGGCAACGTAACGAAACCCTTCCCGTTGTCAGTCCTGACACAAATAGGAAATGGCTTATCAGATTATTCTCTTTCTCTCTCTTTCTCTCTCTCTCTCTCTCTCTCTCTCTCCCCACCACACCACACACCCACAATCTCTCTCTCTCTCTCTCTCTCTCTCTCTCTCTCTCTCTTTCTCTCCACACCACACACCCACAATCACACCCACAATCCACCCACTCTCTCCTCTCTCTCTCTCTCTCTCTCTCTCTCTCTCTCTCTCTCTCTCTCTCTCTCTCTTTCTCTCCACACCACACCACACACCCACAATTTCTCTCTCTCTCTCTCTCTCTCTCTCTCTCTCTCTCTCTCTCTCTCTCTCTCTCTCTCTTTCTCTCCACACCACACCACACACCCACAATCTCTCTCTCTCTCTCTCTCTCTCTCTCTCTCTCTCTCTCTCTCTCTCTCTGTCCCCACTCTCACCTTTAGATTTAGACCGATAGATTCAGGGTTCGAGTCCCCTTCTGAGCGGCGCATAGTTGAGTTGTGGAAAATGAGGGCCTGTCCACCAACAGCGTTGTCTCTGTAGGGGAAACAATTTAATAATAAATATCGCTTTGCATACGTCTTGTCCCGTCCTACATGCTAACTGTTAACCCATTGTGAAGCGCTTTGTGCAAGTTTAGCAGATGTTGCGCCTTATAATTATAAATGATCAGATGTTTGTTTGTTTTTTTTCTTCTTTTTTTTCTATGTTTTTTTGTTTGTTTTTTTTTTTTTTTTTTTTTTTTTTTTTTTTTTTTTTTATTTTTTTTTTTTTGGGGGGGGGGGGGGGGGGGGGGGGGGGGGGGTGGTTCTCTCTCATTAATTCTATTTCTAAGCCTATCCTTTACTCAAGTCGTACCGTTGTCACCCGTATAAGTTGACATTTCTTGGGAAAACAGTTAAACCGAACGAACAATATAAAGATTTAAAAAAAAAAGAAACAAACAAAGAAATGTGGGCCAAGAATGTGAAAAAATGTGACTCACCGTCCCAAAACGGAAATATGTCGGGATGAACAAGGTGCAGAAATTTCTTTTTTTTTTTTCCACAAATATAAGACTTGGGGAAAATACCTCTTCTTTATGGTTGAGAATAAATATTTTTTCTTTTTCATTGCCAAAAAGTCAAACTTCGTATTTCTTATCATTTCATTTCTAAAAGTCCGTTCATCCTTACATAATACCGTTTTGAGAAGGTGTGTCACTTATAAATTTGAAAGAAAAGAATGATGAAAGCAGAATTCGAAAGTAAGCCTAAAGACTTTTATTACAACCACCGGATGTGTACGTGGATTATGAAAATTTTAACCGGAAACAAAATATTGACCAATGACATTCCGCCACGGTCGGCACTCCGTATTCTATTCCGTTGTTTTCTACTTTCTATCTTCTCTTTTCCATCACTACCAACGATAACTTTCCTCACCGGCAAGTTTCAGTGATCGTTGAACGTCTTTGTGATTTGATAAATAGTAGTTATATTTTGCACTAAACACCTACCAGCCGTTGCGGTAGAAGTAAGTAATGCGAAAATTCCTGTTAGTAGTATTATTTACAATCGAATTGTGGACATTATAAATTATTATTAGACTTACCTCGTCACGGACTGCCAACAATGCTGACTGCTAGCCTCCTCCTACTCCTACTCCTGGGCGAGTAAATTACGACGTATAATATTTATAAATCCTTATTATGTGAATGTTTGCGAAATAAATGTACATTGGTATCCATCTGTATAGTGTAGATACAGTTAGTGAATTACTAGAGATATTTTTTTTGAAAACATCAAGTTAAGAAATAGTGTTGACATGCATTATTATTATTAATTACGCTGTGATTATCCCCAGACACCTGTCTGGGGATAATAAAAATTTGTTATCCCCAGACACCTGTCTGGGGATAACGAATTTTCATTATCCCCAGACGCATATTTGAAACTCCGCTCTTTTAAACAATTATCCACATTCCAGAATATGGAATATTTCCAGATGCACATAGAAATAAGGAAAGTTAATAAAATATCTATAAAAACATAAAATTAACCAACATTAAAATCAGTTGTTACTACATATACACAATATGCGTCGACTTCGAAGTGGGTGTCATGGCCGAATGGTTTAGTCGTCTGCCCTGGAAGTTTGACCATAATCGACGTTGTGGGTTCGAATCCTGGTGACGTCACTTTTTTTTTTGTTGTATTTTTTTTTTTTAATTCCGTCTTCTTTTTACAGAACGTTGAAAGGGATAAATGTCCCATCCATCCTCCCCCCACCTCTTTTTTTATTATTAAACACTCTCTCTCTCTCTCTCTCTCTCTCTCTCTCTCTCTCTCTCTCTCTCTCTCTCTCTCTTGTTTTTTTCTAGTTTCTAGCAAATATATTCGTCCCCACTCCGATCTCAAATAGTGTCTAAAAAGAATAAATAATTATAAAGCAAACAAACAGAAATATTCAGAGAGCGACCAAATGGTCAGATAGAGGAGAAAAAAAAACAATAATTGTGTTAAAAATAAAAACAATAATTGTTTTAAAAATAAAAACAATTTAAGAAATTCATGCTCAGAAACGGAACATTTACATAAAGGTTTAGCAAACAAAAAACTCTAAGGTTTAGGTCAAAATATTAAAAAAAAAAAAGAAAAAGAGAGATTTCCCTCGGAGCAGGGAATAGTGTTAACAATAATAATAATAATAATATAATAATAATAATAACAATTATAATAATAATAATAATAATAATAATAATAGTAATAGTAATAGTAATAAATATTAATAATAAAAATATAAAAATACTATTATTGATAATAATATAATAATGATTATGATGGTAATAGTAATAATAATAACATATATTACAATTATTATTATTATTATTATTATTATTATTATTATTATTATTATATTATCATTGACCAAACAAAAAAAAAAACAATAATAGATCTAGAGCAAATTAAATAATGAAATAATATTATCGGAGAAATAAAAAATTCAACTGATTTAAAAAAAAACTCTTGCTCGGAACTCGGAACAAAAATGAAAACAATAAAAATCAATTGGGAAGAAAGAAAGAAAAGTAAAAAAAAAAAAAATGAGGGGGGGGGGGGGGCGGTCGCGACTGGGTCGAATCTGTGCAGCTAAAAGGAGTAAAATGAAAGGTGGCCTTACCCACTGAGCTGCCTATCCACACCACTATCGGAATATTTTAAATTCATATATGAGCTAAACATATTCCCACCATTTTTGCTTCCTTGTTTTGGTAGTTATTTTCATCTCTGATTCGAATAAAAATATGTTGTTGGATCTAGTTCTGTGGACGTGTGATACTAAATTGTATTGTCTTGTGCGTAGCAGACAGGAAAATAACAGGTGTGGGTTTTGGGCTTTGGGGCGAACAACACCATGGCCTAGGAATTCGTCCGCGACATAAAAATTATTCCCGGTCGTCCCCAAAATTGTGGCCAGAATGAGCAAATTATAGAAACAAGAGATGATCAATAAAGTTAACAGGTAGGTTGGTAATGAAAATTTAAATGGTTGGTGGACTATGAACAGATTTGATGATTAACAACTTTCTTCCTGGTTGAAAATAAAAGTCGAATTGCCAGTTTGACGTTTTCAGATCAAAGTAACAAAAGAAATTTCATTGATCCATTTGCTTTAAAATATTTTTTTTAAAAGAGCTGGATTTGACATTTGATCACTATTTACTTTCATCTTGTGTTAAATATCACTTGATATATTAACTGTTTTGGGACACAACCACTAGTATTTTTTCCAGAATATTTGGTATTTCTCACGCCTAGTTTGGCATTTTGCATAAAATCTTTCTGCCCACTTGCTACATGCGTCTCGGGATAGTATCCTCAGACAGGTGTCTGGGGATAACAAAAATTGGTTATCCCCAGACACCTGTCTGGGGATAACGAATTTTTATTATCCCCAGACAGGCGTCTGGGAATAATGACAGCCTATTAATTATGCACCTCCGTTGGAGGTGTAAGTTTAAGTGTAAAAAAACGTACCGTTTTTATATACCTCCGTGGGTGGTGCTGGTTAATTAATGAAAATGTTGCTGCTTGAAGCTAAAAGGAAAAAATAACGAAAAGTGTTTAGTTGTAAAGCTTTAATTTATTAGACATACTGTGGACATTTCGGGTTTCCCCTTTATCAAAAACACGATGAATAAGACACTAAGGACAAATGAGAGATGTGTGAATGGCGTAGTTAAGGTGAATGAACGTTAACAATGATGGGACAGGGAATAGATACCTCTTTGTAAGGAAGTATGAATTAAATTATGACAACAAATATTAATAAAATGAATTATTGTACCGCCGTTGGGGTGTAAACGCGTGGTGTAGAAATAGACCCACAGAAAAAAGAGGCATCTCATCTATTTTCTGTGAATAGGCCCATCTACGTCCATGAGTTTTAGATTGTAGTTTAGCATGCTGCTTAGTGATTACCGATGTATACGTTTATACAATTATAATAAGGCAGTGTCTACGTACACGGTAGTCTTGCACCTAGCCCCAGAATCTACATACACGGTAGCCTTGCACCTAGCCCCAGAATCAACGTACAGGGTTACCGGACTGGGCTGCCACATGCGTGACTAAATTGGCCAAAGAGAGGATCTATACTTTGGCATTAGACACCTATTACCCGATGTCTTGGTTTTTAATCCTAGCCTAGTGAGAGAGAAAAAACTAAACAATCATACATGTATCTGCAAACAGCAGAACGTTTTCATTTTACAATGAGATGGGAAGGGGAAGGGATAACACTATGACAAGAGAGAGAGAGAGAGATGGGTGGGTGGACAGTAAGGGTGAATCGGAAAAGATGAAAGAAACAATGGGTTGCCTGATGACGTAGATCAAAGGATTGTTACAGCGGTGTTCACGGAGCGTACTTCATGAAATTTTAACCTTTAACAATGACACTGATTTTTTTCTCCAGATTGCTTATGCATAATAAATCGTTTCCACCAAGAGAGCAGTAGTAAGAGTATATTTTGACTCGGGTTCAATTAAACTATAAATCGCAAGGCTTGTCTTTTAATGATAACATTAAGACTAAGATCTGGAGTTTGGGGAGTGTAAGATGGAATCTCGCCATTAATGGTTAAAATGTTTTGATTTTTTTAAAAATAACACACACACACACACACACACAAGCGCGCGCGGTCACGACAGCGAGGACCATCGATTGCTTGTGTTGCAGCGGTAAACCAGTTTCCATGTGCGTAGATCCTGAGGCTAGATGCCCCGTTACCGTGTACGTAGGCACTCCCAAAAAAAAA
This sequence comes from Berghia stephanieae, assembly GCF_034508935.2. Classification (NCBI taxonomy): domain Eukaryota; kingdom Metazoa; phylum Mollusca; class Gastropoda; order Nudibranchia; family Aeolidiidae; genus Berghia; species Berghia stephanieae. The sequence continues at coordinate 26,003,956 of NC_088373.1, read as the reverse complement.
AGAAAAAAGAGGCACACACACACACCCTAGAAACAGACCTGCCAACCAGTACGATTAATCATATTTTAGTACGATTTTCGTGGATTTAATACGATTTTTTAAAAGATGTGTGATGTGAATGATGTTGATGATACATTTGATGCATTGATACACACATGTCGTACACCAACTGTTGACCGTGTTTCTGAATGAATGATGCATCACATTTAATACTATAGTTATCATTTCAGTTGCCTGTTATCACCAATATTTTTTCTCATACATTTTTGAGGATTTGCATAGAATTATGCATATAAGCTTGTTTTATACTTTAAATAGTCTCAGACCACATTCATACTTTTGCCATTTATTAAATAGAAAATTCTAAGTGAAAATTTAATTAAACCAACATCTTTGACTTTGAAGCCTTCTTGAATTACAAAGTGGGCAGCTTTAGGAACAGTATTTGGTTCAAAATGAATTTTTTAGAACCATTTTAGAAGTATTTAACTTGTCTCTGCATATTACATACTTTGCGAATTTCCTATCATTTGACCAAAGTAATAGTATTAGTAGTATATAGAAGTAATAGTAGTAGTAGGAGGAGGAGTAGTAGTAGTGAATGCTCAAAGAAAAAAAAAGAGAAAGAGAGAGAGAGAGTTCATTTGATAACATATATGGAAAATATCTTGCTACTGTTGCAAATTGTCACCTACTGATTTGAAGACCATTCTCCCAGATATTTTATCTCAAAACTTTCTCATAACTGATATACTGGGCTAGCAGATATCACCATCACAACTTCATTTGGTACATCAGCATCTCTTACATCAACATCATGACGTCACCACTTCTACAACTGCCATCACAGCATTGTCACGGCCACAACCACCACCACATCACTTCTACCACCACCGCCACCACAGCTTCATCATCACCACCACCACCACCACTAGAGCACCATCACTACAACAAACAACACTTCTTCCACTGACACTAGCATCAATACTACCAACATGTTAAGGGTCTTTTGGTCATTTCTTTGAGTGTTTCGAAAGCAATTTCCTTCTGAAATTGCAATTATGATAATTTAAATGGCCATTAAGTTTTAGTTTCTCGATAAATCGATAATTTTGTAATCACTAGAGATTGCTTGAATGATGAAGATCAGAGAGTTCATTTTGATTTGGGATTGATGTTAGCTTTTATATAAATTTTTGTATAGTGCGCACTTTTTTTCCACATGTGCGAACAAAATACACTTTTTAGGGTCATGGAATACACTTTTCATCCTGGGAAGGTTGGCAGGTCTGTAGAAAGAGGAGCTACGACACACACACACACACAGAGTCTCGCATCTGCTACGAACTAATTTTGCGCACCAATTTCTACTGCACTTATGCACCAAATTGCATACCAATCTAGGGACACTTTTTTCCATATCTTTTTCTCAATAAACTTTTTTAAAAACCTTTGTTTGTTTTTTTTGCGACGGCACCTTGAAAACAGACCTAAGCCTCCACAATTTTGCGAGGAATGAATCATGAAAAAATTTACGATATAATTTCAAACACAACTTTTGAAATTCATCAAGGATTGTCTATTGCCGAAGGTTGTTTGATAGAAAACAAATGCATCTTCAAATCTAAACTGCTTTTAACGGTAAGCGTTAAGTTTTTAAAAAATTTTCTGTCCAACGAATGATTGGTAAGGATAAAGAAGCTAAGTATTGGTAACCCCGGCGCAGTTCTCTACATAAATGGATACTGTAAATCATTATCCTTGACTACAATACGAGTCACTCAAGACGATACTTCTTTTCAAAACTCGTGCCTACTTCCTGACACCTTACCTTACCGGTGCCCATTCCACTTCCACTTACCTTGTACGTAGATTCTGGGGCTAGGTGCCCGGTTACCTTGTACGTAGATTCTGGGGCTAGGTGCCCGGTTACCTTGTACGTAGATTCTGGGGCTGGGTGCAAGGCTACCGTGTACGTAGACACTCCGTTATAATAAATTAAAGAATAACAATAATTTTAAATAATCAAAGGTAAATAGAAAAATGGCACACAAATACTGTTGTTATTCCCAGATTTAAAAAATAAGTCCAGGGTGTTCTTGTCGACTTGTTGATCTGGCTCTTGACCGCTAAACTTTGCCATTCTTTTTTCTGTTTTGCACTTGCACCATTTTATTTTTGATTTATTACTACAGCTACAAAGAAATCAAACTAGATCAGATCACTTTCTAATCAAGATAGTTCAACAATCAAGTGGAGAAGCAAAGATTCTACTCCAAATTTGAAGGAAAGCTATTTAGCAGCACAAATCCATAAGCTTTCCTTACATTGTATGTTTTTGTGGCTTTGGATCGAGTGGGTTAGAACATCTTCGTTTTCTTCAACTTTTGTTCTGCGGATTTGAATGTGAATGCACCACTTTTATTTCTAATTATTTGCTCTGTTTCTGAGACTTCTCTTCCCCCCTCCCCTCTGATTAATTGGGTTTTTTTAAAATTGAGATTTTTGTACGTTTATATTATTTTTTTCTCTCATCCTATTTGCTTTATGTCTGCGGGAATTTTAAAATCATTTAGATAATTATTTGTTCTTTTTCTGAGCATTGCTTTTCTTTTTCTTTTTTTTTTTTTTTGGTACATTCATTCATAGGTTGCCAGAATCATATAAGCCACATTTTTAATGCAGCAGATTGATCTTCGTAAGATACTCCCCTCTGATCGGAAGATCCTAGGTTCATATACTCGGGTGTAAAATGAGTGCCTGGCCGTTAACTGCAGTGTCTCTGTCGAAAAAAAAATTGTGATGTTGCCTTACAGGCATCATGTATCATCCTACATGATTGGTGTTGCTGTTGGCTGGAGGTCCCTTGTAAAGCACTTTGAGCACTTTTAAGTGGATATAATGCTATATAAATGCTCAAGTTTAAAAAAACACTTTGACTACTATGAACTGTCGACGGATAGACACATAACTGATGTGGACTGTAGGCTTGACAAGTAATATGGGTTAAAATTTCTTTACTTTTTTTTTTTGTTTTTTTTTTTTTGTTTGTTACAAGAACATATTTCTGTCGCCAATCAATCAAGGATAACATGAAAAACTTGGGGTCTTCAATTAGGTTCTCACTTACCAATGTTTATGGTTCGAACGAGAATGAAATCATTCATAGAATTCTGTTTCTTTCCAGATATTTCAGATTAGTTTTGGAGGCTGATTGACTGTAATGGAGTCGCTTAATAGGATGTTGGCAGCCTTGTTGCTGGTAACATGTTTGTCAATTGTATCAGGTGAGTTGTTTTTAATATAATATATAATAAAGCAGTTTTCCTTGCACCATTTAAACTAAGAGAATGATTGGTTCAATGTTGCATCTCAAGTTTCAAGGAAACCTAAGTCTCATCATTGTTACTGCTCTCTGCAAGTGAACAGCTTTGGGATCAGAAGTCTGGGTTGGAGCCTTGTTCAGCGCATAGTTGAGTCCTTGGAAAAGACTCTTTACTCACATTCTGTCACCGTACTCCGGTGTAAAATGAGTACCTGGCCGTTGTCTGTGTATGAAAAAAAATTGTAATATTGCCTAACAGGCGTCATGTCTCGTTCTGCATGTTACACATTGCTATTGGTCAGGGACCCCTTGAAAAGCGCTTTGAGCACGTTTAGTGGATTTTGCGCTGTATAAAAGATCAAATTTTTTACATTTCAAAGCAAGTTTTAGGCTTTTTGAATTTGTTGGAATTTAGTTATCTGGCTTTTTTTGGCCTGACCTAATTGCACCCATGTAGCGGGGAAATTATAATTTAAGATGTATTCTATCACACCGTTAACTGGTAAAGTACAATTTTATAAGTACATAATTAGCATTTTAATTATTTGGAATAGGTATTTTATTATATTGTGTCTCATCTGAACTTTTGGCATGGGTCTCAGTAATTTTGGTTTGAGATATAAATAGCTGAATGGAAAATTGCCTTGACTTTGGGTTAGGGACACTAGTGTTCTATATGTAGTAATTGGAGAACTTGATTCATTGACAGAGGGACCGGTATTGGGTTATCTGGGTGCTTTCCGGGTCTTTAATCCCTCTGTCAAATCAGCAAGTGATTGGTAAGCTGGGGGAGGAAAGAACATTGTGATATGTTAGCATCCTATCCAAAAGGGAAGCAAGCAATTGTTACTTCCACTTACGGCAACATAAATTTGGATAAAACTCTTAGCGTCATGAGTCTTGTAATTCTAAAGGACAGCTTTTTATTTTCGTGTTGTAATTTTATTGCTAAACCCACCAGATTAAACTTTGTTTGTTTTATTGAAAGTGAGTTTTTGTCACTCGTGCCTATCAATTTGATAAATAGTAAGTGGAAAACTCACTAAATTTCTAAGAATTGCCTTTACCTTATAAAAGTAAGAATGCATACAGTATAAATAACGATAGAGCCCTGGTGTCCCTAAAGGAAAACAATTTTCAATTTGGTTATTTATATCTCAAACTAAAAGCATTTTATAGTGAGGGAATTTACACATTTGTATCGTTTTAGATAAAGATATCTATGTTGATTTTTAAAAAATTTCCTTCCTGTTTTTGTGTTCCAGCGAGGGTAGCCGTCATGTCTATAGATTTGGGAGGAGAGTTTATGAAAATAGCCATTGTGAAGGTGAGAAGAATCATGTCAATCATTAATATCATATTTATATTATATATGTTGACTGTAAGAAGGTAATGAATAAAAGTGAATTTTGCGAGACTTAAAATGCAGCAACTGATACCTGATTACATTTTGTTTTCTTGAAAGGACGCTGAAGACAAATTTTACGGTGGGACGAAGCTTTAGCAAACCTACCAACATCCTGGTTTTATCAGAAAAATCCTGATATTTGTTCTCATTCCCGACTTCCCTAATTACCAACGATTTTCCCAATGTTTATTGTATTTTAAAATTCCAGAGAGAAATCATCATCATCATACTCTTCACCATTGCATTCAGATTTTAAGTCATAGATTTACAAACAAAAAAAACAACTCCGGAATTAGTCTCCTAGGAGTTGGAACTTCTGCCAGAGAATTTTATTATCAGAATATAGAAGAAAAGTAAAGATAAACTATTTTATGTATTCCATCCTTCAACTGCAATAAATATTTGCTTTTGTTGATATAAATGTTACTGTGATCTTGAGATTGTTCTTAAAAGCTAATGGTGATCACGATCATTATTTACCTCTCCACAGCCTGGGGTCCCAATGGAAATTGCTCTAAACAAGTAAGTTTATTATCCACATATAAATTTAGTTGTTTTCTTTTTTGTTTTTGTTTTTTGTGTGTGTGTGTGTGTTGGTTTGGGGGAACTTTTTTTTTTTGTTGTTGTTTCATTTATGTCTTTTTTAAATATTATTTTTAAAAGAGACTGAATCAACAAGTAGGTTTATTATCCACAAATAAATTTAGTTGTTTTTTTTTTTTTGGTTTTTAAAAAAAAAAAATTTGTTGGTGTGGTTTTAATAGATTTGTGTGCATGCGTGTTTGGTTTGGGGGAGCTTTTATTGTTTGTTTCATTTATGTCTTTTTAAAATATTTTTAAAAGAGGCTGAATCAATTTTACTCATTTATTAGTTAACTTTGGTTTAATTTGTTGAACAAAGTAAAATTCATATTATGGAAATTAATACAATGGTGTATCATTCTCTCACTTATTTTATTTTTTTTTAAAAATAAATCGCATCAATTGCTCTAGGATTATTTTAACTTTGACATGTCTATTTGTCTGTCGTACCTCTTTGACAGAGATTCCGGTCGTAAGACGTTAACCATGGTGGCCTTCAGAGATGGAGAAAGACAATTTTCCAACCAGGCTCAGGCCACGGTGAGTTTGTTATTTGAAAAGATATTAATAATAATAATAATAATAATGAAGCATTTATACAGCGCACACTTCCACTCAAAGGTGCTCAGGGCGCTATGCAAAAAAAAAATCAGTGACAATCAATAGTTAAATAATGCACAAATTAAAATATACAATGGACTAATAGCCATGGGGAAAAAAAGTTGTGTTTGCAGATTCTTTTTTAAAATTTCAAATGAAGGGCTGGATCTAGTTTTAAAACTTATGCTATTCCATAACCGAGGGGCACTGATGCAGAAATATTTACTGTTAAATATGTTTGAAAATTTTCTTACATTAAGCAATAAAGACTCAGAAGATCTCAAAGCTCGCACTGGTTTATAGGAAGAAGTTGGGTCTTGGATGTAAGGAGGGGAAATTTGATTCATGGATTTATATGCATAACAAAGAATCTTAAGATCAATTTGATACTTTACTGGCAGCCAGTGGAAGGATTTTTGAATAATGAGTCCTGGTGCAAGGTAATTAGCTGCCTGGTGCAAGGTAATTAGCTGAAAAGGTTTTATAATGCAGTGACAGACAATCTCCTATTTTAAACCTTTCACAGGCTGTGAAGTTTCCGCCTAAAGCCATTTGCTACCTTAACCATGTGATCGGGAGAGACTTTGACCACCCACAAGTACAACTGTACAGAGAACGATTTCCCTATTTCAACCTGATTAAGGACGAGGAGAGAGGAACTGTCCTGTTCAAACTGGAAGAGTAAGTGGAGGAGAAAATTTGTGTTAAACGTTTTGTAGCGTTTTGCATTTTTATTGAAATGAATTTGCTTTGATAAAGAAGAAAATACCAAATATGGAACGTTTCAGGCTCAAAATCCTTCTTCAGCCAATGACAGAAGCAATAAAGACTTTAATACATTGTATAAAGTTGTATTGATTATGTTATGGACTGAAGAAGGGTTTTGCTGGGGGGGGGGGGGGGGGGGGGGGGGGGTTTCGACCTCCCATAGCGGGCAGGGAGGTATTTTTTGTGTCTTCTATCCCTCTGTGTCTGTTTTCCAACTTGTTTTCTGTCCTTGTCTTGGAATGAGATTACTTGCTTTTGTCCAGACTGGCCGGATGCCCTGGCTGAGAGGGAAACAAGTCAAATGTTAGTTAGATTTGGGAGACTATTTTTTTTTCTTGTAAATCATTTCTCTGTTATGCAATGTATTATGTTTTGTTTACATATTATATATTACTTGTAAACATTTGAGTGTATTCCTCTCAATGTAGACATGTGCTTGTGTCTGGATGAGACTTTTAGGTGATCTCAAACTAAGTACTTTGAAAGTCTCTCTTGGGCGGGTGGTTGGATGGGAGCATCACCCTTGAATCATATACCTATGATGTTCGCATGGGTGTACGATCCGATAGTGATGTCGTTTCTTCTTCTCTTTACTAGCCTATCCTGCTTCTTTGGTTTGTGATTGTATTTTTGACAGGGGATATTTTTTTTTCTGTAAATCTTCTGCCTGTTTGTTCTTGGTTATTTATAATTTAGCTTATGATATCTTTAGGTTATGATTTTGATTTACCTTTGTACTATTTTTGTTAGATTGCTCGTTTTTTGTTTCAGCGGTCTCTCATATAACCTCAATTGTGTTGGAAGAGACCTAAAGCAACAAACAAACAAAAAAAAGTCTCTCTTGGAATCTTCATCTGTTTCCTATTTGAACTAATTCCCCTTTGTCGTACCTTTTCTTGTGTGCTTTAAATATAATTCTATAACTTTATACTATCCTATTTTCTCCCTTTTTACTGGTGCTGATAAGACCTTAATGTGTTGCAAATGCCGTAAAACTCTTGAAAACAAACAATCAAACAAGAAGGGTTTTGAGTCTGAAACGTTCTGTGTTTGGTATTTTCTTCTTTTTCAAAGTTGTTATTTAGATAGAGATATTGCCTACCATTCTGTTTTGTTTTTTCGCGAAATTAAAATTTTTTAAACGTTTTAAGTTTGAGCAGGAAGTCTCTGATAAGAGTTGGAGCTTGTATAGAGTAAGGCGGAGTTGATGCAGTTTTGATGATGATCTAAACCAGTATACTCATCTTTGATGTTATGACTGTCACAGCATGAAAAGTTAAATAATACAATATATTTATATTTATTTGATTTATTGTGTTTTTACAGTGATACTTACACACCCGAAGAACTTCTTGGGATGATCATGGAGAAGGCTAGGGAGTACGCTCAGGATTTTGCTGGTAAGGTTGATGAGAATATCAAAGTAACAATTTAGGGGGCAGGCACTGGTATAAATTTTAAGGATTTTGAAGTGTTATTTAATCCTTGTGCGGCTATGTGGTCTTGTGGTATGACACTCACTCTCGGATTGGAAGGTCCTGGGTTCGTGCCTCGCTCAGCACATTGTTGAGTCCATGGAAAAGGCTCTGTACTCACATTCTGTCACTGTACTCAAGTATAAAACGAGTACCCGGCCATTAACAGCTTCGTTTCAAATTGCATGTTTGAGTGAAAGGAGCCAGTAACTGTTAAGCGCTTTGTGCATATTATTATTATTATTGTTGTCATTATTGTTAAGTTGTTGTTGTTATTATTATTATTATTATTATTATTATTATTATTATTATTATTATTATTATGAATGTTCAAATGTCCTTCCAGAGCAAGATATCAAGGATGCTGTGATTACAGTGCCATCGTTTTACAACCAGGCCGAGAGGAGAGCTGTTCTTCAGGCTGCTGACTTAGTGGGTATTAATGTCTTACAACTGATGAATGATAATGCAGCTGGTAAGAATTATTTCCCCTCTTTCTCTCTCTTATTTTTTGTTTTTGTTTTGTTTTTTTGTTTGTTTTAATTTAAGCTTTCATTTTTTTAAAAAGAAAAGAAAAAGAATTTTATTTTTCTTCTTTTCTCGTTCTGTCTTTTTTTTTTTTTTTTAATTATTGTTGTGGTTAGAAAAATTAATACCCCATTAAATCAATTAACTTAATATAGAATTATTCGTTCTCATGGGATCATTACGTAATTTTCTATTTTTACTATAGTTGATCAATAGCGTGTTAGACCTGTCTCGTCACAAAGCCCGGTTTTCTTTGTGTGTGTAGGGGAGGGGGGGGGGGGGGTGCATGTATTGGGATTTTTAAAGATCAATTTTTGTTTTGTAAGAGAAAAAATTCATGTTTACCTCTATTTTCTTCAATGACAGTTGCCCTGAACTATGGTGTGTTTCGTCGTAAGAACTTTAACACCACAATGCAATACTACATGTTTTATGACATGGGAGCCACCAGCACTACAGCCACGATTGTGGGTAAGTTTCCTCTTCATCATTGTATGGCAGAGAATTGATTAAGTTTCTGTTTTTAAGTTTGTTACGACATTTTCGTTGATTGGAGAAACCAAACTTTCAACACGTAGCTAGGATCCTCCTGGACATGTTGCCAGAATGGATGCACCTGCTTTGCTAAGAGCTGCACTCCGCTGGACGGCTGATGGCAAAAGGCAAAGAGGCAGATACAAGGAAACCTTGAGAAGATCTGTGGATAAAGAACTTGAAGAGTCTGGAATAACATTGGTGTCCTGGGTGGGATTCCTGGCCCTATCTTCTATCCCTTTATCTCTGTTTTCCAACATGTTTTCTGTCTTAGTCTTGTAATGAGATTTCTTGGTTTTGTCCTGACCCTGGCCGGAGTCATGACTGGGAGGGAAACGGTCAAATGCATAGTTATTGTTTTGGGAGATGATATTTTTTTTCCTTGTAAATCTGTTATGTATTATTAAACTTGTTAATTTGAATGTATAATGTAAGCATTTGCGTGTATTCTTCTTTGTTAGGTCTTGTGCTTGTATCCGGATGAGACATAGGTGATCTCAGACTAACTACATTGATGGCATTTTCTTGGAATCTACATCTGTTTCTTATTTGTTCCCAGTTTCCCTTTGACTTACTTTTTCTTGGGTGCTTTAATTGTAATTCTAGAACTTTTTACCATCCCATTTTCATACTTTTGACTGGCGTTGATATAACCTAAATGTGTTGCCAGCACCGTAAAACCCTTAAAATCAAAAAACAAACATTGGTGTCGGACACTGTCCATGCAGCCAACAGACAGAAATGGAAGTTCTTGGTTAAATAAGAAAGCCTTATGCGTCCCATGGTACAATGAGGATTTAGTAAGTGGCTAGGATCCCACTCCTGTCACTTTCACGGATCGTCTGTGATTACTACTGAAATTTGGTGACAATTATGGGCATGGAAGAAATATTACAGATTTTCATTTCACACCAATTTTGTTGCAGTGTTAGAGAAAATATTTTTAAAATTTTTTCTTAAGTTACCGCAATTTTAAAGAGAAAGAAAAAAATTCTATTAATATTTCTTCAAAGTTATAAAGACAAACACCCAGTTCCATAGAGTCTGTGATAAATGCATTCATCTATTACGGATATGGCCATAGGGTCTCAAAAAATTTACTGGTTAGCCCTGGATTCAGCTGTAGTGCTGTAAAACAGCTCGAGAATAAAAGTTAGATATTGATAGCTTGGTTCAAAACCCAAGTTTGAATGTTTGAGCAGTCAATACCTTACCCTTTAAGCCATCTGGTGCCCTTGCAAGAAAGAAAATAGAGGATTTTGAACAGAATGAAATTAAAGCTTATTATTTAAAGCTGCCACTTCCTGTTTTCCTTGGGATTTTCCTTTTTTCTTTTCTTTTCTTTTTTCAGCGTCTTAAAAATAAATGCTGTCAAGATTTCTAAAGTCCTATTTTTCATTTTTTTGTTTGTTTTTTTTTTGTTTTTGATCATTCAGAAATGTTTACACATATACTGGACATTAGGCCACATGACTCTAGTACAAGGAATGATTACTTAAAGGATGTTTTACAGGATATGGACATATTCTTATAAGTTTTGAAACACTTTAAAAGATGTGTTTGCATATTTTGTGCTGATGACATAATATTTTAGATTTTTGAATATTTTCATTGAGAGGGTTTTAAAAAATGTATTTACACAAATAGGCACATTGATGTTGACAGAGCAAAAATCCAAACAGGAATACGAACAAAACACAATTAAAAGTTATAGTGCATATCGAGCATTGTGTATTATCGGGCACTCATCTCTCATCCAGATTGTAATCAGGGCATTTCTTATTTAACCAACTGCTGGATGGGGCTCCTGACCTCCCACAGCGGGCAGGGAGGTACATACTGTGTCTTATATACCCTTATATCTGTTTTCCAACATGCTTTCTGTCTTTGTCTTGGGACGAGATTACTTGGTTTTTTCCTGGCCCTGGTCGGAGTCCTGGCTGGGAGGGAAACAGTCAAATGCGTAGTTATTGTTTTGGGAGATGATTTTTTTTTTCCTTGTACATCATCTCTCTGTTATGTATTATTATATTTGTTAATTTGAATGTATAATGTAAGCATTTGAGTGTATTCCTCTTTGCTGGATTTTGTGCTTGTATGAGACTTATAGGTGATCTCAAACTAAGTACATTGGTGATATGCTCTTGGAATCTACATCTGATCCCTATTTGTTCCCTGGGTGGGGTTCCCGACCTCCCTTCTATCCCCCTATACCTTTTTTCCAACATGCTTTCTGTCTTTGTCTTAGAATGAGATTACTTAGTTTTGTCCTGGCCCTGGCCTGATACCCTGGCTGGGAGGGAAACAGTTAAATGTATAGTTAGTTTTGGGAGATGATTTTTTTTTCCCTTGTAAATCATCTCTCTGTTATGCACTGTATTATATTTTGTTTATGTATAATATATGAATTGTAAACATTTGAGTGTATTCCTCTTAGGATCTGTGCTTGTGTCTGAATGAGACTTTTAGGTGATCTCAAACTAAGTACTTTGATAGTGTGCTCTTGGAATCTACATCTGATCCCTATTTTTCCCAGTTCCCCTATGTCTTACTTTTTCTTGGGTGCTTTATTTGTAATTCTAGAACTTTTTACTATCCCATTTTCTTCCTTTTTACTGGCACTGATATAACCTAAATGTGTTGCAAGCGCCGTAAAACCCTTAAAAGCAATACAAACCAACTGATGGTCCTCTTTCCTTTGTATAGGTTACAATGTAGTGAAAACAAAAGAAGGCGGATATATGGAATCCAACCCACAGCTTACAATTAAAGGAGTAGGGTAAGTGTTGGTGTGCTGTTGTAATAGTAAAGTGAGTGGAGCAGGCAAGAGATGAAGTGAGTAGGAAAGTGCCAGACGACAATAGAGAGAAAAAAATGTCGCGGCAGCGATGGGGGTTCGAATTTTTATCCTCTATTGCCTTCTAGCACTTTCCTACTCACTTCATCTCTTGTTGTTGTAATAGTAGTGTAATGGGTATACATGTATATAATGATTCGTGTGATAGGTAGATCTAAATAACTCAGTTTGAAGGGCTTTTTTTTAAAAGGTGTCAAAGGTTTGACAGTTCCTTGTTTACGCAATTAATGAGTTCCACACAGCTGGAGCAGAAACGGCAAAGATCGTTCAGAAAATTTCGTTTTTAAAAACTTGAGCTTTTATATAGCAAAATCCACTAAACATGCTCAAAGCGCTTTACAAAGGGTCCCTGAACAACAGCAACAATTAATGTGCAGAAAGAGACATGACGCCTGTTATGCGATATTACAAATATTTTTTTTTCGACACAGACAACGCTGTTGACAGCCAGGTACTCATTTTACACCTGAGTACAGTGAGAGAATGTGAGTAAAGAACCTTTTCCAAGGACTCAACTATGCGTTGAGTGAGGCTCGAACCCAGGACCTTCCTATCCGAAAGCGACTGTTTTTTGTTTTTTTTTTAATTTTAACTTATGATTTGTAAACATTTGAGTGTATTTCTTTTATGGGATCTTGTGCTGGTGTCAGGGTGAGACTTTTAGGTAATTTCAAAGTACGCTGATAGTGTGCACTTGGAGTCTACATATGTTCCCTATTTGTACCATTCCCCTTTGTCTTTCTTTTTCCTCAAGTTCTTTTAATTGTACTTCTATGTGGTCTAGTGGTATGACATTCGCTTTCGGATCGGAAGGTCCTGGGTTCAAGCCTCGCTTGGCGCATAGTCGAGTCCTTGGAAAAGGCTCTTTACTCATATTCTCTCACCGTACTCGGGTGTAAAATGAGTACCTGGCCGTTAACAGCGTTGTCTCTGTCCGAAAAATTGTAATATTGCCTAACAGGCGTCATGTTCCATCCTAAATGTTAAGTGTTGCTGTTGGCCGGGGACCCCTTGTAAAGCGCTTTGAGCACGTTAAGTGGATATTGCGCTATATAAAAGCTCATTTTTTGTTTGTTTTTAGAATATTTTTACTATCTAATCTTCTTCCTTTTTACTAACGCTGATAAGACCCAAATGTGTTGCAAACGTCATAAATCCCTTTAAACTGTTGTTAGCTATTTGTTATGCAATAAAGATTTTTAAAAAATAATTGCAGCTTTGACCGTACTCTTGGTGGTTTGGAGTTCACACTGCGTCTACGGAACCACTTGGCCAAGTTGTTTGACAGCCAGAAAAAGACGAGCCTCAAAGTGACGGAGAACAATCGGGCCATGGCCAAGCTGTTCAAGGAGGCCGAACGTGTCAAGAAAGTTCTCAGTGCCAACGTTGACCACCAGGCTCAGGTAAAACCGTCTTCATTTGATATACTAGTGGAGAACCAGCTATATTTGTGCATACCTGCCGAATCTTACAAATTTTTTTGGTAATTTTATTAATTTTAGACAAATTTCATGGCCAATTAAGAAAATACCAAAAAAAATTTATGGAAATTTCCTTGTCAAATTACTAAAAATTGACATAAAAATGACTAAATTTTAAGTTTTCAATTTGGCAGGTCTGTTTGCTGTTTGCCGGAAAAAACTTGACCTTTTTTTATAAAGTAATAAACAAAATTGAATATAACAGCTTCAAAAAAGAACAAAATACCAAACACGGAATGTTTCGGGCTCAAAACCCTTCATCAGCCAACAACAACAACAACAACAACAAAGATAAAGATTTAAATACATTACTAAATTCCAAATAGATGACAGAGATAATTTGTAGGTATTTATTTTGTATACAGATTTTGTTAAAACAGTTAGCATAGACTAGAAGTATTGCAGCTTTTTTTTTTTTTTCTTCCATATTCACAGGTAGAGAATTTGCTAGATGAGCAAGACTTTAAAGCTATGGTGTCAAGAGCTTCATTGGAAGAGATGTCTTCTGACCTGTTCGATAGAGTTACCAAACCTGTAGAAGAAGCCTTGAAAGTATCGGAGATCACCCTGGTATGGTTCAATGATATACCTGATTTTTAACATTTTTATTTTTTAGATATCTCTGGTTGGGTCTGCAAGAGGGAATGAGATTAGCGGAAGAGTAGCGTCCCTTGATTGGAAGTCACCGGCGGAGAAGTTATTAGAGAGAGAACGTCAATATGGTTTTGCGCATGCATCTCTCGTCCTCGCTTCCTGTGCGGCTATGTGGTCTAGTGGTATGACACTCGCTTTCGGATCGGAAGGTCCTGGGTTCGAGCCTCGCTCGACGCATAGTTAAGTCCTTGGAAAAGACTCTTTACTCACATTCTCTCACCGTACTCAGGTGTAAAATGAGTACCTGGCCGTTAACAGCGTTGTCTTTGTCCGAAAAATTGTAATATCGCCTAACAGGCGTCATGTCTCGTCCTACATGTTAAATGTTGCTGTTGACCAGGGACCCCTTGTAAAGCACTTTGAGCACGTTAAGTGGATATTGCGCTATATAAAAGCTTAATTTAATTTTTCAATTTAAAGCGGCATGAGACACTTCACCGAAAGCGAGGACGAGAGAGACGCATGCGCAAAACCATGTTGACGTTCTCTCTGTAAGGTGACGTCCAATCAAGGGACGCTACTCTTCCGCTAATCTCATTCCCTATTATTTGTCTGCTTATTGAGTTGGGACGCTTGACTTTACCTCGTTTTCTGGAAAGATAGTAGATTTATGCAATACAATGTGTACTACAGCAAACGCCTTTTTTTTTTTTTTTTCATTCACAATTGATTACAAATCTAGCATTGTTGTCTAACTCTTATGTCTGAAAAATATTTGATAGCTTTTTATGGGCACCATGCCTTGTTCTGCATGCGTTGTGACCCCACACCCCCTGTATAGTGCTTTGAGCATTTCATGGATATTTGCACATATTCAATCTCATGCTTTTTGGGGCTTTTTTTTGTTTTTTTTTTGTTGTTGTTGTTTTGTTTTTTCAAAATTTGGTCTTTACTTTCTGTTCCTTCGTCTGTTGTTGTAAACAAACTGTAGATCCATGATTCAACTCACTCAATCCTAGAGATTTTTGCTACTTTTCAAAATTGGCAAAACAAAAAAAAATGTATTAAAAATGAGCATGGGGATAGATAGTTTTATTCAACTACCATAAACGTGTAAAAATGAAAAACATAATAATAATAATAATAATAGAGCTTTTATATAGCGCAATATATCCACTAAAATGTGCTCAAAGCGCTTTACAAGGGGTCCCTGGTCAACAGCAACACTTAACATGTAGGACGGGACATAACGCCTGTTAGGCGATATTACCATTTTTCGGACAAAGACAACGCTGTTAACGGCCAGGTACTCATTTTACACCTGAGTACGGTGAGAGAATGTGAGTAAAGAGCCTTTTCCAAGGGCTCAACTATGCGCCGAGCACGAGGCTCGAACCCAGGACCTTCCGATCCGAAAGTGAGTGTCATACCACTAGACCACATAGCCGCACATTAGCTTTGATACCACGCCTATAAATTGTCTCAGAAAAAATGTAATAAATAGGCATGGGTAAAATTAACTGAGGTAAACTACGGATATAGTCGATGTTCGGGTTGAGTGTGAGTTCAAAGAGCAACACTTCCATTGTCTGTCATATTCGACTTTATTACTATTACTGCATGACCTTTTTAATCTTCATTTCTAATCCCCTTATATCTGTTTTCCAAGTTGCTCTTTGTCTTTGTCTTGGAATGGGATTGCTTGGTTTTTTTTCCTGGCCCTTGTCAGAGTCCTTAGCGGAAGGGGAGGGGGGGGGGGAGTTGATTGTT
Source organism: Berghia stephanieae (assembly GCF_034508935.2). Taxonomy (NCBI): domain Eukaryota; kingdom Metazoa; phylum Mollusca; class Gastropoda; order Nudibranchia; family Aeolidiidae; genus Berghia; species Berghia stephanieae. The sequence goes on along the minus strand of NC_088373.1, from coordinate 25,988,034 downwards.
TTTCCTTGTAAATCATCTCTCTTGTTGCATAGTGTTAGTTATGTTCTCTGTTTTGGATTAATTCTGCAAACGATTGAGTGTATACCTCTACGTGGAATTCTGTTGTCTGGATAAGACTTTTAGGTGATCTAATCTGATAGTGTGATTTTGGAATCTATCTGACCCCTAGCTGAACCATTCCCATTTGTCTTACTTTTTCCTGTGTGCTTTTAATTGTAATTCTAGAATCTTTTCACTATCCCTTTTTTTTTTTCTTTTTTACTGGCGCTGAAATAATGCTAATAATAGATCTTTATTGTCCAGAAATATGGCAATTTGTTATTTAGTTGCACTTGTTATATGATAACTATAATATTCAACAGATATTTCACTTCTAACTGCTCTTATTCTCTCTCTCTCTCTCTCTCTCTCTCTCTCTCTCTCTCTCTCTCTCTCTCTCTCTCTCTCTCTCTCTCTCTCTATCTCTCTCTCTCTATCTATCTCTCTCTCTCTCTCTCTATCTCTCTCTTTATCTATCTATCTATCTCTCTCCTGACCCCTAGCTGAACCATTCCCATTTGTCTTACTTTTTCCTGTGTGCTTTTAATTGTAATTCTAGAATCTTTTCACTATCCCTTTTTTTTTTTTCTTTTTTACTGGCGCTGAAATAATGCTAATAATAGATCTTTATTGTCCAGAAATATGGCAATTTGTTATTTAGTTGCACTTGTTATATGATAACTATAATATTCAACAGATATTTCACTTCTAACTGCTCTTATTCTCTCTCTCTCTCTCTCTCTCTCTCTCTCTCTCTCTCTCTCTCTCTCTCTCTCTATCTCTCTCTCTTTATCTATCTCTCTCTCTCTCTCTCTATCTCTCTCTTTATCTATCTATCTCTCTCTCTCTATCTATCTCTCTCTCTCTCTCTCTCTCTCTCTCTCTCTCTCTCTCTCTCTCTCTCTCTCTCTCTCTCTATCTTCCTAACTTAAATTTGTCACAAGTGTGTAAAAACCTTAATAACAAACAAAACAATACCAAAAAAAAAAAGAAGAAAAAATCTTCATTTTGACGATTATTGTGCTTTTCACATAATCTTTATCACTCCCGTTTCAATGTGGTCATTTTTTTTTGTGATTGAAGAGTCTCTCATGGTGATTTGTTTCTTCCTCCACAGCTGGAGATCAGCGACGTCATCTTGATGGGTGGCGCCACTCGTATTCCAAAAGTCCAGGAGAAGCTGATGAAATTTCTTGGAAGGTATTTGTGATTCGAGCTTTGTTTGGTGTGTGTGTGTTTATTTTTTCTATAACATTCTTCTAGATATATTCAAATTATAAAATAAAGGGCCTGGTTGATCAGTGTGTCGTTTTGATTTTTTGTTTTTGGTTTTGGTTTTGTTTTTTTAATGATGAAATTTGATCAAAATAATTATTTCGTTTTCTTCTGCTTTCATAGCTTTTGGAAGTAAAAAAAAAAAATTTGTTTGTATCTCTTTTCTTTTCTTTTTTTTATGGTGAGATGGGAACAGAATAAAAATACTTTATTTTCGAGCAGCTAGTGAGAATTTTTTAAAATTTTTTTATCAGTTCATAATTTTCAATCAGTGATTGTTTTGTGATGGTCCAGGAGGCCCTGATAGTTCAGTTGATAAAGCAATCGCCTTACACTCAACGGAACTGATTGATTTATTTTTCTGACACCCTCTCCCCCCCCCCCCCCCCCCCCTCCCCTGGGTCTGTTAATGGTGGAACTTTGCGATAGACTAGTGTCTTATCCAACGGGTAGCAAGTACTTGCTATTGTCTATTTCATGCTATAGAAACCGGGATAAACTCCGGCTCCATGTGCTTTTTTTTTTTTTTGCTTTTTTTAAAAATGTTTGTGTGATCATGAATATATATTTTTTTAAAAATAAATTTTCCCCTTTCCTCTTCAACTCATACTGTCAATTTTTACCCACCTAGATCTGACCTGGGCAAAAGCATCAACACGGATGAAGCGGCAGCTATGGGTGCTGTGTACCAAGCCGCTTACCTGGGCAAAGGGTTCAAGGTCAAGAAGTTTGGGGTCAGGGACGGAAATGTCTATCCTATTAGTGTGAGTAGGGTAAAGCCCTCAGACAGTTTTATTTATGTTATGTAAATTTGCTGCTATTTGAAGTAAAGTATTGGGGTTTTGAAAATAAAATAAAGTGGTTTAAAAAGTAAGGTAAAGTGGCTTGAAAGATAAATTAATTAAAAAGTAAAGTATAGAGGTTTGAAAAGTAAGGTTGAGATGTTTAAGAGTAACGTTGAAAGGTTTAAAAGTAAAGTTTAGAGGGTTGAAAAGGAAATGAATGTGGTTTAAAAGTAAAGTTTAGAGGGCTGAAAAGGAAATTAATATGGTTTAAAAGTAAAGTTTAGAGGGTTGAAAAGGAAATTAATGTGGTTTAAAAATTGAAGTTTAGAGGGTTGAAAAGGAAATTTATGTGGTTTAAAAGTAAAGTTTAGAGAGTTTTAAAATAAATTAAAGTGGTTTAAAACTTGAAGTTGAGAGGTTTAAAAAATGAAGTATAGAGGTATAAAAAGTAAAGTAAAGAGGTTTACAAAGTAAAGTATAGTGGTTTAAAAAGATTGGTGAGTAAAGAGACTTTTCCAAGGACTCAACCACGAGCTGAAGAGGCCAGAATCCAGGACCCTCTGATCCGAAAGTAAGCATCATATCACGAATAACATACACAATCACTGCTGAGTGGACAGACGAGTGAGAAACAAATCTGAGCTGCACCTGAGATGGAAATTGGTCCTTTGTCTTTTCAAGCGAGTGCTCAGCCACTTGCGCTATTGAGACCTCCGTTGGATTAACAATGATCATCAAGTCTTACATTATTTTATTTATTTTTTAATTTTAAAAAGAGTCTTTGGGCTCATGGAGCCGGAGTTTATCCCGGTTTCTGTAGCGTGAAATGGACAATAGCAAATTGATTGCTAAACTTTGGATAGGACGCTAGTTTTTAGCAAAGTACTTTCCACCAAATCTAACAGAGTCAGATACCCATTCACTGCTGGGTGGACAGGGTGGGGGGTCAGAAATAAAATCTCGACTGCAACCAGGATCGATCTTGGCCCCCTTTGCTTGTGAAGCGAGTGCTCTACCGAGTTATCGGGACCCCCTACATTATCTAGCTCATTGTATTTTATCTATCTTTACTCAGGTTGAATTTGAGAAGCAAAAGTTGGCTGATTCTGACAGCGCACCCAGTGAGCCTTCAAGAATCATCAAGCGTACGCTGTTTGGACGCATGAATCCTTACCCACAGAGAAAGGTCATGACTTTTAATAAGCACACTCAGGACTTTGGGTTCAAGGTCATTTACACTGATTTGAATTTCTTGACAGAGGACGACAAAAAGTAAGCTGGTTCTCTGTTATTGTATCCATACCTGCCAACCCTTCCGCTTTTGGCGGAATCATTCCTATTTCCATTCTTCCTTTTTGTACTATTCCACCATTGTCTCTAAAATTCCGATTTTCAAAATATGATGATAGTGGTAGGAAGATAAAAGAGGTGTTGGGGGGGGGGGTTGTTAAAAAGGTGAAATTCCTATTTTTTGTCTCAAATTCCTATTTTCAGGCGTTCTGATTCCACTTTTGGAATGTGAAGGGTTGGCAGGTCTGTTGTATCAAAATTATTAATTATTTTTCTTTGGGGGATCGTGGGGAGGGTGTTTAGTAGGCAACATCGGGAGCAAATATGGGCAAGTTCCTGGGGGAGTTTTTTAGGTTTTGTTTGTATTTTTAAAATTCAGATTTAAAAATTTAGGGGGAAAATGAAAATGCTGTTATTTTAATCAGAAACGAATTTTTAAACAAATTGTGCTTTACCATTACCATTTCAAAATATATTGCTAATTCCAATAATTAGGGTAGATATCATGCTGCTGTTTTTTTTTGGGGGGGGGGGGGTTGTCATGCCTACCTATTTCGTGAAATTTGGATTCTTTTCCAGGCGATATACAGGTATTTTGTTTGTTGCCTGAAGAAGTGAGCAGTTCTGAGAGTCGATATTTTCACTCTCTCAAGTTCATATCATATGAATGGAAACTCTAACAAATTTGTTTGATTTTCAATCATGGTGGACTCGAGGAAGTTGATCCCTTACCTCTCTCGAGTTTGTATGAATGGAAACTCTAACAAATTTGTCAGATTTTCAATCATGGTAAACTCGATAGAGTTAATACATTGGCTGAATTTTTACCATAGGATAATTTATTTCCTTTGTTTATAAAGTTGTAGCTACAGGCTTAACAGTTTTTTATCACGAGAGTAGTAAAAAGAAAGAGGTAAGAATATAAGTAAGTGGTTTTTAGGGGGGTCGCGTGGCTCAGCGGTTAAGTCTTTGCTCCTTACCCGAAAGGTACTGAGTACGATTACCCGCGGCGTTGTGTGGCCTTGAGCAAGTCACTTAGCCTTAGTTTAGTTTGCGGCGCTGCACTGCGGCTGACACCTGGGTTATTCCAGTTTTTCTTTGGAATAGACCCTAAAGACAAATTTCCCCTATGGGATGAATGAAGGGAATTTTTTTTTTTTAATTTATTTTATAGGGTTATTGTTTACACGTAAGTTGTAATCATGGTTTGTTTAGTATAAACTTCATTCATTAAATTTCTTTTTTTAATCGTCATACTTTTCTAGGTCTTTCAGTACAAATTTGATAAGTGAGTACAAGTTGGAAGGCGTTGTAGAGGCCCTGGACAAGAACAAGGGGTCCGAGTCGAAAGGAATCAAGGCTCATTTCAGGATGGACGAAAGCGGTATATTGTCGCTTGAGAAGGTGGGAGACTTGTTGTTGGTGTTAGTGGAGTTATTTGTTGCTTCCTATACTTATTGTTGTTCTCTATGTTTTGGGGGAAGGGTGGCTGGGGGTCCATATTCTATATGGAGGGGGGGGGGGGGGGCAATGACCAAAGTATTGTCATTATGTTGGCTCCAATATGTGAGGTCAAATGAGTACAGAGTACAGTCGGCTTCTTTCCTGAATCCGCTCTCACTCAACGAATTGTTGCTTTAAGTCGCTTCGATGTCTCTTTAAATTGTACCTGCTATCTCATCAATGCTTCTGTCTTTATGTAATCTACTGAGTTGACACTGCAACGATCACAAGATTTGTCAGATAATGGTTGAGAGGGTTTCAGGTTAGGTGTTGGATTGCATCTCATTTTCTTCTAAATGACAAGATGTACGTCCAACCCACCTAAAAACACTGCCTCTACAAGATTCCCGAGTTTTATAAACTTTCCCCACGGCATTTTAAAATGTTACTCGAGGTTTCTTCTTCAAAAACAAGACATTCAATAACAGTTTCCTGTCGCTGACGGACATACGCGGGGGGGGGGGGAGCCATTTTGAACTGCCATAACTCTGTCAAAATGTAACAGAATTAACATTTTCAACTTGTGGTGTAAAGTGTACTAGTGTAATTTTAATTGAGCCAAATTTGACGTCACATGAAAAAGAAATGGACTCAGTAGGACATTTGAATGTCCCATTGATTTTTGACTCATCCTCGTATATATATATATATTTTTTTTTTTTTAAGTAGTCCTTCAGAGCTATTAGACACATGGGGCCCAGTTTCTTTAGCATGAAATGGATGATAAGAATTGCTTGCTACCCTTTGGAGAGGATGCTAGTTGATTGCAATGTACATTCCACCAGATCTAATAAACCCAGCTACCCAATCACTGCAGGTGGACAGAGGGATCAGAAAAAATATTGACGGTACCCGGGATCGATTTCAGTCCTTTTGTATGTGTGTGTGTGTATGTATGTATATTAACTCAGAATCAAAACTTTTGGCTTTGGTTGTGAGTCAAATCGCTCTGCCAATTCAGACATTGAGGTCCTCCCTAAACACGGACAAACTTATGATTTTTCACAGTTTCTACTTTTCTATTTTATTTATGTTTATTTTTTTATTTTTAAACTATTCTGTTTATTTTCAGGTTGAATCTGTCTTTGAGAAAAATACGACGAAGGAAGAAACAGAAAAATCTGCTTGGTCCAGTAAGTTTTGTACACTTGTTTTTTAAAATTTCTTCTTTTTTAAAATTTATGACACCTCCTTTAATGACTTCTGTCTCCTATTTAGTGCTGTTACCTTTTACTCAACCAATTCGCCTCTTTTCCACTTACAGATTCCATTATGATATGATATGAGAGTTTGTAGGATTTTTATTTTATTTTTTTAAGAGATAAAGCTCATGAAAATAATAGTTTTATCATTTTGTTATAAATTCGGTTTTTACATTTTTGTTCACTCCAATATATTACCTGTTTGATGGAGTGTCATATTTTGCATTAAAAGATTGTTGTTGTTTTGTTTTGTTTTATTTTTTCAGCAAGGTAGGGGTGTTTTTTTCTTTTTATTTATTTATTTTTTTTTTTTTTTGGTTCTGATTCTGTTTTTTGGGGGTTTTTTTTTTGAAGAAACTACAATTCTATTTGTTGTTTGTAGCATATCTGGTGATTGGAGGCTTTGAGTATTTGCATATTTCCCAAATGATATATGAATTTCTTTTACTAACTTGTATCTTTTACTTGAAGTTGGTGTCTACTCTTAAAATTTTTTTCTTTTTAATCAGCAAGTCAGTGAGTGACCAAATGGATGACAGTGATCCATTGTATCCTTGAGGCCGTCAGTAGTAAATAAAAATGAATAAAACAGCTTACGAAAGAACAATAAGATACCAAAACCCGAAATGTTTCGGGCTCAAATCCCTAATTATTCCAAAACTTTTCTACAGAGAGGACTTTTAAATATTTTTTTTGTCACCAATCTGTTTTTGATTTTTTTCATAAAGTATTTACATTTTTTATTGTTTTTTGTTGTTGGCTGAAGAAGGATTTTGAGCCAACAACATTCCATGTTTGGTATTTTGTTCTTTTTTGAAGCTGGGAAAATAAATGATGCAATTGTGGAGCGCATTCAATATGTTTAGTGCGTGGAGATTTACTTAATAAATATATTTACTAGACCACCTGACATGCATCGCTGGTTTCACTTTCATTATATACAGAATATCAATAGATATCATAATCCAACTGAAAGATATTAGATTGCTTCATAACCACTTTCGCATCATGTGTAGCGTGCATTTACCAATTTGCACTCCACTATCTTTGTAACGAAATACAAATACTCGGAATTGAGTCAACTTCGAGTAACAATCAGATTCAGATCTTAATTCATAGCGGAAGAAGTCGAAGGCTTGGAAGCAACGGACAAAATGGAGGGCATGAATAGCCATCTGATTTTGTAAATATCGTCGAATTGAAAGGAAAATGGACTTGTCTAAAAGGAATCGTGACCAACTGTTCAAACCTTCGTGAGATTGATTAAAATGTTCATCATTCAGATACTGGTAAACTTTCTAGCCAGTTTTTGAGAACTTCCTTAGGCGTCATATATATATATATATATATATATAGAAACAGGTGCAGATTGTTAGTATTTAGATTCATCTTTGTTTTGTTTTGGGTTTTTTTCTACCAGAAATAGGCAGTGCCATCGGTGGTTTGTTTGGAGCGTCGACTGGTGAGGAGGACACTAAAGTGGAGGAATCCACTGAGGTAAGAGATGATAGGGTTTTGGGGGGTTTTTTTGTCAGTGTTATCAGGCTGATATTGGTGAGTTCTATCTTTACATGTTGCTGAGATGGAAGAAGGAAACCACTTTGTTGTTAAAATTTCAACTTTTTGACAAGTTTTAGAATTAAATTTTTTAAAATTTCTTTTTCGAATTAATGAAAGAATACATTTTTGAATAATTAAATGTTAAGCATTGTATAATAAGTAACAGAATTTTTAAAAGAATGAAGTAATGTTTTGTTTGGTGGGGGGGGGGGGGGGGGTTCATGTATTTGAAATATAACAAAAAAAGGATGGAAATTCCTCATTTTTTCTGTTCTCAGTTTCAATATGTTTTGTGTTTTTTTTGTTGTTTTTTTTTTTTTGAGATATGAATTTTTAAATAATAAGAGTATTAAGGATTTAGAAGTTGTATTCATTTTGAAACAAAACTTGAAAGAATCCAATTTTATCTATACCTGAACTTTTTCAAAAGTATTATTATGAATACAACAATTGTTTAATTGCTGAACCATTTTTAACATTTTAAAATGGGTATTGTAGAAGCAAGGTTTGATTAAAGGTTGTTTTTTTTTTAATTGCTTGGTTGAATGGCATTCTCTTCTGATTTCTGCAATAACTTTATTTTATTTTAGTTGTTTTGTTTTTTTTTTTAATTTCATTTTAATATTTTTTGATGTCTTTTTTATTTATTTGGTTCTAATATTGATTTACTCGCTTAAATTTTCAAACATTTGCACAAATTGGTTTTTGGTTATAATTTTGCAAGACTTTTGGTATTAGGGGTATGCGTTTGACACGGATTCTGTCCCTTTGTTGTGTCCAACACAGTGAACACTAACACTATTATGAGGGCAACACACATGTAATGTAAGCTCAATAGTTTTCCATGAGTGAACAAAAAACTAACAAAAGCACACAATTGATATAAACAACACGCCACAACACTGAGATTCTTCTTGTGCTGCGTGGATGGGTCTTTGTCATTGTTACTCGTCCACCCAAAAACAATACGCCACAACACTGAGATTCTTCTTGTGCTGCGTGGATGGGTCTTTGTCATTGTTACTTTTCCACCCAAAAACAACACGCCACAACACTGAGATTCTTCTTGTGCTGCGTGGATGGGTCTTTGTCATTGTTACTCGTCCACCCAAAAACAACACGCCACAACACTGAGATTCTTCTTGTGCTGCGTGGATGGGTCTTTGTCATTGTTACTCGTCCACCCATCACATACCTGCCAACCATTCCACTATTTTCACTATTCCGCCAGTGTCTCTTAAATTCCTATTTTCAAAACTGATGAAAATGGTAAGAAGAAAAAAAAATGGGGGGTTAAAAGGGTGATTTTTTTTTTTTATGATTGCAAAAAGGGAGATAAGTAGGAAAATTAATTGCACTCCCTTCCCCCCTTCCTCATTCCATTACCTAATGCATGTGATATGTAGTTATGCCAGCTGTGTCCGAATATTGTCTTTATATATTTGGTGGCAAAGTTGGTAATTTGATACAGCATTTTCCATTGTTAAAGATTCCTATTTTTTTTTAGTCTCAAATTCCTATTTTCTGACGTTCTGATTCCACTTTCGGAATATGAAGGGGTTGGCAGGTCTCCAATCGAGGGACTGAATTTGGTAGCAAATGCATTCGCCTAATAGTGTATATGTATGTATGTTTCTATGTATACAAAGCATGTCCACCTAGCTGGGGAACCCTTGAGTGGTTAGTCAATGATTGGTGGTACTAATTCAACAGTGCTGATGGTTTTCCTCGGATCCGCGATTTCGGAGTCCAGAGGAGGAATTTCCTCCTATTAAAAATTACATTTTCTCGAAACAATGTGCTAGCAATGAGATAGTTGATGTGTGGTGGAACACACAGGTGCAGTTTCCCACTCTCCAGAAGTTAGCTAGAGTATCAATGATAGTCTATCATCTCAATTGCTCTAATAGTGGGGTTTAGTGCAGTAGAAATGGGGCCTAAAGACAATCGTTCAACATTCTCCTACTTTTTCACTTTTTGTCACCATCAGCACTGATTCAAGTTTTAACTGCATCCACAATGATTAAGTCCTTGCGATCGAGATTTGAATGGATTTTAAAATATTTTTTTTTTTCCAAAACCTTTTATACTCTCTCGTTTTGCATCTATAAACCTCCAGGGCTGCTAAGTGTCCCGTATCTTGCAGGATAGTCTTCCCACATTTCTTCTAGTTTGTCAGAATTGCAGAGCAGAGTAACTTATATTGCAAATCGTTCATTATCCTCTCCCCATATTCCCCAGTCCTGTACTGTTTCTCTTTCAAGCAATCGGTGCTGACGGTTTTCCTCGAGTCTGCAGAAATCCTCGATTTTGGTCAAAGGAGGAACTGCCTCCTTTTTAAAATTTACATTCCCCCCCCACTCATCAAATGTCCTAGTAGTGAGAAACTTGATGTGTAGTGGAACAAATAGATGCATTTTCCCATTCTCCAGTGGCTAACTAGAGTATCAATAATAGTTTTTCATCTCAATTGCTCTAAAAGTAGGGGTTAATGTAGTAATAATGGGGCCTATGCCAATCATTCAAAACTTTCCGACTTTTTCACTTTTTGTCACCATCTGCAATGATCATTGCTTTGTAAATTTTCAGTCTCCTCAAGATGTGACAGTTGAGGTATGATTGCCGAGTTGCTCGACTCAATCTTTAGAAAGAAGTTTTTAATTTCATCGAGTGAAAGAGATCTCATACCTTTGCTTTCCCAAATGTATATTTTGCTGATCCTGGACTGCTGGACAGTTGTCCTTTTTTTTTTTTATAAGTCCATCCTTCCAAGGCGAAGAAAAAAAAACTATCGTCAGTGGGCAAGAAATGGAGTCATGCATGCGTTCGTTTTATTTCTAGCTTTGGATTGAGGTTTGCGATGTGTTTAAGAGAGTAACAGTAAGCTTTATCGGTTGATTTTGTAAATGTTGCTGCTCAAAGCTTGAAGAAGTAAATAATAATGTGAAATTGAATGTAATCTTCAATATAATTACAAAAACAGATCAAATGAACGTTTCGGGTTTCCCCTTTATCAACAAAACAGGATGAATGAAACACCACAGATGAATGAGATGATGTGGTAGTGGCATAGTGTGGTGTTTCATTCATCCTGTTTTGAATAAATTTTAAATTTTTTTTTTTTTGTTTTTTTTAGAATCATGAGAATTAGTTAATTATTGGTGGCACCAATAAGTATTTATAAAAACATCTTCCCCAAGATTAAAAAATCAACTTAGGATGGGAGTTTTTAAAGATTGTCGCTATAAATATTCGAAACCTAAGAATTTTTCCATCGTATCAAAAAGTTTCATTTTGTAAGCATACCTGGGCCAATATCATGATGAGATGATGACTGACATTATTGTAATATCTAGATTATTATTGTCGTTACTGTTAGATTTCTGTATTCAAATAAACTGTTCATTCTTATTACCGTTATCACCATGTTCATTTTCCTCGTTGGATTTTTTTTGTTATTGATTTGTTTTTGTTTTTTTGTTCCATTTAAAGGAAATTAATTCACTTTTTCTAACAATTTTTTTATTTTTATATTGTTTTATTTCATTTTTTACTTGTATTTTCTTTTGCTTGATTTGCTTGACATTTGACCCCTGGTAAATTGGATGGTATTGCTTGACAGGAAGACGCTAAAGACCCTAAATCAAAGGAAGGGAAAAAAGCTTCCACCAATGACGACGACCGAGGAGCTCAAGAAAAATCAACAACCAAGAAGGTCCTTTATTGTCATATGTTTTAATTGTAGCTGTAGCTAGCTCCTGGTCGTGATGGTTTAATTATCTATTATTATTATTATTATTATTATTATTATTATTATTATTATTATTATTATTATTATTATTATTATTATTATTATTATTAATAATAATAATAACATTATTATTATCATTATTATTATTATTATTATTATTATTATTATTATTATTATTATTATTATTATTATTATTATTATTAGTAATAACATTATTATTATTATTATGATGATAATAATAATATTGATAATGATAATGAAATAAATATGATGATGATAATAATATTAATAATAATAATAATAATAATAATAATAATAATAATAATAATAATAATAATAATAATAATAATAATAATAATAATAATGATAATAATAATAATAATAATAATAATAACAGTAATGATAATGAAATAAAGATGATGATGATAATAAGAATAATAATAATACTAATAATAGTGGTAATGATAATAATAATAATAATAATCTTTTACTAATGAACGTTAGGTCATGTGACCCTAAAACAAGAACTCTTAAAGAATAGTTTACAGTTCATTGAAAAATTCTAATCAGTTTTGAAAAAGTTATGATAAAATTAAAAGGAGTTTATGGATATAGTTTTCACTAATGAAATATTATTTAAGATTTTAGAATGTTTTTTCATTGACTGGAATTTATGTTGTAACACAAATAGGCTTGTGGTGTGTTCCAATTTTTGATGGTAACAAATCAAAAATCGTCACCAGGATACAAACAAAAAATGAAAATTTAATTTAGAATGTCCATGGTGTTTGTCATTCGTCAATTATAATTATTGTGTATTCGATTAATCTCTAATCCATTTCTACTAAAAGTAATAATAATCATGATAATAGTAATAATAATAATAATAATAGTAATTATGATGATGATGATGATGACGATGGTGATAAAATTGATAATAATAATAATGATGATGACGACAGTGATAATATTAATAATAATAGTAATTAAGCATGCATTTGTTCTTTGAGAAAGATTATTTACCTCAATTTTACTCATTTTGGGCAACACGGTTGATTCCTGTTGACATCAGACGTTGGTTTTTATAGACTATCCATATTCCTTCTTGGAATGCCTAGGTGACGGCATCTGACGATGCTGGATGAAAAGGCATTTTTTTATTTTTTTATTAAAAAATAATAATTTTAATGTCTCTTACTTAATAAATATTTCACCTTTTCCTCATGAGTTTGCATGTCCAATGGTATGTTTTTTCCGCATTGTGTTTTATTGTCCTTTGAGCACGTGATCTATCATCATTATTTTGCACTAGGATGGGGCTTTTTTGTCATATTCAAATTATTCCCTTTGGTGATGGGTAAGATTAAAACATTTTATTTATATAGCAAACCTAATATTTCCTTCTTCTTTTTTTTTCCCCCTTCTTTATGTCTTTTTATTTTTTTTTTAATATTTAGATTACATGTCTCATTTTCAATAATTTTTTTTTTTTAAGTCTTAAACAAAATAAATTATAAAAAGACTCTTGTGATACATACAGAAATAAAAAACAAAAATTGAGCTGTTATATTGTACAATATCCACTAAACATGCTCAAAGCACTTTACAAGGGGTCCCTGGCCAACAGCAACACTTAACATGTAGGGCGAGGCATGACGCCTGTTAGGCGATATTACAATTTTTTCGGACAGAGACAATGCCGTTAACGGCCAGGTACTCATTTTACATCTGAGTATAGTGAGAGAATTTGAGTAAAGAGCCTTTACATAGTTGAGTCCTTGGAAAAGGCTCTTTACTCACATTCTCTCACCGTACTCGGGTGTAAAATGAGTACCTGGCCGTTAACAGCGTTGTCTTTGTCCCAAAAATTGTAATATCGCCTAACAGGCGTCATGTCCCGTCCTACATGTTAAATGTTGCTGTTGACCAGGGACCCCTTGTAAAGCGCTTTGATCACATTTAGTGGATATTGCGCTGTATAAAAGCTCTTTTTTTTTAAAAACTAAAGCTTGGGATGCACTGTCGACTTTGCTTTGTCCTTTGTATGTATCTCTCTTGTGGAGTATTTAACAGAATTTATATTTTGAACGACTTAATTTGATAAGACATTTATCCAATCTCATGAACAGGAAGAACAGAGCTCTTCAGACAAGGAGGAGGAGGTGGTAGAGAAGGCAGAGGAGAGTGGAGAGGAGAAGACAAAAGAGGAGAGCAAGCCTTCCGATGGAAAGAAGGAAGAAGGAGAGAAAGAGAGCGAGAAAAAGGTAGCGATCTTTTCTATCGGGGCTAGTTAAAGATCTGTTTTTGTTTGGGTTTGTTTTGTTTTTTTTTCTAAATAAACTATAATAATTATACTTTACATTTTTGATAAACACAGATTGTTTATATTATTGTAAAAAAATGGTCATTTCATTACCTTGGTTCCTGGTACTTAAATGAACTAAAAGCACTGTTAAAATATCCTCACTTTCTCCAATCACAATTTTGTAAAATATATCGCTTTGTCTCTCCGGGACAGAAATCTATTCTTTTTTTTTTATAACTCTCAAGTTCACCCTCGAACTCGAGAGAGAGGTAAGTTAAGGGTAATTCAATCACCCATTGACTCAAATAATTATTCATCATATCCGCTAGGGCATAATGATCTGTCCTTTGATGTGGGAAATTGCCATTTGGGGCCACCCTGTTGCCAGATTTATTTGCGCACACCCACAGACTTATTACCATCTGGATTTTGATGGTTGATGGCTCAATAGATTTGTTACAATCTATGTAAATTTCCACAACACACGAGTACAATAATTCAAAGAGATTGAATGTCTGTTCGTAATAGCATTTATTTCCCTGCAAATAGTGGGGGTTCTCCACTAGTAGTAGAGAAAAAGACTTAACATGGTTCTAGGGGATAGCGTGGCTCAGTGGTACGGTCTTTGCTTCATACCTGAAAAGTAACGAGTTCAATCACTTGCCACGCTGTGTTTCCTTGAGCAAGTCACCTCTCCCTAGCTCACTTTGCAATGCTGCACTGCGGCTAACGCCTGGGTTATTCCAGTCTTCCCTTGGAATAGACCCTAAAGAAAAATTTCCCCATGGGGATGAATAAAGGGCATTTTATTTTTAAAAATTTTTATTTTTTTTAATTTGTGAAATCAGACATCCGATAAGGAGAAGGATTCTGACCAGAAGAAAGAGAATGCAGAGAGCAAGGACGGTGACAAAGCCAGCAATAACACAACCAAGGACGGAGATGCCAAAAAGAAAGATACCGGGCCTAAGTTGACCACTGTCAAGGAAGAGATCAAATCCCAACACGAGGTCAAGGACATTCCTGACCTGTCCAAAGATGCTCTCAAGATAGCAAAGAAAAGGTAAGTAAGGAATTGAACAAGAGTTTTTAATAAGTTAAACATCATCTTCATCATCATCATCCATTGTGGCTTGTACTCTTGAACATGTTGCCAGTCAGCCGTCTCCACGAATCACGATCCTCTGCGGTGCGCATGATATATAGCTCAATATCTGCTAAATGTTAGGGTTTGGTGGTTTAAAACAATTTCGGTCTCAGTGCCAAATTGAAATCATCTACCTTAGAGGAAGATTTTAGGTCAATTTTGAAGGTATTTCTCTTCGATAGATCTCAGAGAAAAGAGAAAAAAAACTACATTTAATTATCTATAAGCTTCATATTCTAAAATCCTGTTGTGAGAATGTAGTTAGATGGATAATAAAAACAATGAAGTGAAAAACCGAAAATCATAGAGATGCGATTTTTCACTTTTATTCACTTGTATATCAGACCTAACTCGTGCAACATCTGACGCATATTTGTTGTTTTGAATGTATAATGTAAGCATTTGAGTGTGTTCCTCTCAGTGGGGTCCTGTGCTTGTGTCTGCATGAGACTTTTAGGTGATCTTAAACTATGCACAACGATATTACTCTCTTGGAATCTACATCTGTTCCCTATTTTAACCAATTCCCCTTTGTCTTACTTTTCTTGTGTGCTTTTAATTGTAAATCTATAACTTTTTAACTCTCCCATTTGCTTTTTTTCTACTGGTGCTGAAAGACCTAAATGTGTCACAAATTCCGTAAAACAAAAACATAACAAGTGCCACGAGCCTTAGATAATCATAAGAATTTCAGTTTAGGATTAGGAATCAATTTGTTTTTCCTCCACTAAAGGTTGACTGACCTGCGAAATGCAGACAAGGAAAAGGCTGAACTGGAGAAAGTGAAAAATGAGCTAGAGTCATTCATCTTTGACTTCCAGGATAAGCTATCCGATGAGGACAACTCCTACTACAAGTGTGCTGGAGAGGAGGAGAGGAACAAGCTAAGGGAGCAGTTGTCGGAGGCCTCAGATTGGCTCTATGAGCAGACGGACGATTCCAAGAAATCGGTAAGGCCTCAATTATTGAGTTGTGCTGGTGGTTTTCCTCGGATCAGCGGAAATCCGCAATTTTTTTTTTTTTAGTCAAAGGAGAAATCTGAATCTGAATGCTACCCGAAGTCGACTCCATTCTGAGTATTTGTATTCGAGGGCGGAGAGTTGTTGAATATGACAGCCATTGTTGGTGTTTAGGCTGAAGAATTTTGATAATCTTCACTTGGATGTTTCTAAATCTGTTATGTTCACACATGATTCAGAAAGAGCGTTTATTAGTGCAGTGTGCAAATGAATATTTGAACATGTTTGAGTCTGTAGATTGGTATTTGAGTGTTTTTGAGTGTTTTATTTTTTTTGTTTTTTTTTTATGAATGCGTGAATTTCATTGTATGTCTAGTTGTTCTGGTGAGATGGCCGTCATTTTGTACATGAGAGTTAGTCGTTGTTCTTTCCGTCTGTCTTGTAAGGGAGTCCATCATCTCCTCCTTTTTTTTGCTTGACTTTGTTATATAGTTAATCTCCTTAAAAAAAAAAAATGAATAATAATAAATAATAATGCTGAAAAATTATAAAATGCCGTAACTCTGAGACATCAGACTAAGCGCTTAAATTACAAATTACTTTGGCTGAAACATGCTCGCTCTGTCACACATACACACACGCACACACAAACATGCATTACAACACAACATCTATATATGTATACATTGTCACCATAGATTCTCAACTTTGTGTTTATACTTTTTCATGCATGCCACTTCTGTAAACGAATTTCCATTTTTTTGGATGAATAAAGTATATATTTTTATTATTATTATTATTATTATTATTATTATTATTATTATTATTATTATTATTATTATTATTATTATTATTATTATTATTATTATTATTATTATTATTATTATTAAACCAGATGCCTATCTTGCTTCTCATATCATCTTCTAAAATTGAAACAAATAAGTTTTAAGCAAACGTTTAAGAATAGACAAAAAATTCTTTTTCCCCAAATGTTTCTATGGTAAGGCGTTGCAAACAGAGGGCCTGAAATGAGAAAACACAAAGCATTTGACTTTATTTGCCAATTTGTATCTGCATCTCCCAGGACTACACGTCCAAATTGAAGACGCTAACGGACGGCACCAAGAAAATTATCAAGAGAGTATACGAGATGGAGGAGAGACCCAGAGCCCTGGAGGCGTTGAAGAATGTCCTGAACCAGACAAACATCTTCTTGGAAACTGTCAAGAACATGTCAGATTTGGAGGACCCCATTTTTACACAGGTGGAACTCGACACGCTGGAAAAACTCATCAACGAATCAAGGGTCAGTTCTATTCCCTCTTTTTTTTTTTTTTTTCACTTCCGCTGAACTGCTTTATAGACAGGGAAAAAGTTGGATGAAATTTAATATTGGGTTTTTTTGTTTTTGTTTGGTTTTTTTTTTTTTGTTTCTTTTGTTGGGGGGGGGGGGGGGGTTGTTTTGTTTTTTGAGAGGGGGGTGGGGGTTGTGAGAGAGATGATTGTTTATTGTTTTTTTGTAGTTTTTTTTTTTTTTGGGGGGGGGGGGGGGGGGGGTTGTGAGTTGAGATGGCATGTTTTTTTTTTTCCATTGTAAATCATCTTGATTGAAATTGTATTGACACGTAATGTTTACTCCATAGGTTGGGCACAGGGACAGTTTGCTGCTTTGATTGATTCCCAGCCTATTCTCCTTTGTCATCGTCAATGTTTTTCTTACACTCTGGTAGTCATTCTAAATCCATCTGTCTTTTTCTTTTGACTTCCACCTCCCTCCCTTTTTTTTTTTTTTTTAAAATAATATTTTATATAGCGCAATATCCACGAAATGTGCTCAAAGCCCTTTTCAAAGGGTCCCTGACCAGCAGCAACACGTAACTTGGAGAACAGAACGAGACATGACGTCTATTAGGCGATATTACAATTGTTTTCCACAGAGGCAACACTGTTAACAGCCAGGTACTCATTTTACACCTGAGTGCGGTGAGAGAATGTGAGTAAAGAGCATTTTTCAAGGACTCAACTATGTGCCTAGCAAGACTCAAACCCCAGGACTGTCCGGTCCGAAAGCGAGTGTCATGCCACCAGACCGCATAGCCGCACAAAGACACTGAAATGACCTCAAAGTATTGCAATGGCTGTTAAACTTTTAAGACTAACTAAACTGAACACCATTTTTTCCTTCATTTGACTAAACATCCAATTATTAACATTTTTACTTCTTCTTTTAGTCCTTCAGACCTATTAGGCCCATGGATCCAGAGTTTATCCCAGTTTGCTTGCTATCCTTTGGATAGGATGTTAGTCTATCGCAAAACGTTCTTTCCAACAGATCTATTTGACCCAGCTACCCAATCACTGCTGGGTGGACAGGGGAGTCAAAAGAAGAAGAAACAAAATCTCGACTGCACCCCAGAGTTTGATCTTGTTTCCGTTGAGTGTGAAGTGAAGCCCTCCTACCAACTGAGCATTGAATTCACATTATCCATTCATTACTCATTCCCTTCCCTTCCCCCATCCAGGATTGGCGAGACAAATACGTGAAGGACCAGCAGAAGTTGCAGCCTTACGAAGACCCCGTCCTCCTGACCGAAGACATTGCCACTAAGATTGCTGCCTTGGATAGAGAGATGAGATACCTCATCAATAAGGCCAAGGTCTGTGCACTCCATTTGATGATGTTGATAATAAGAATAATCATGATGATGATAATAATAAGTAATGGGAATAATAATTATAGTGATAATAATGATTATTATAATAACGATAATAATTTTTAATAATAATAATGATCATCATGATGATGATAATAATAGTATAATAATAAAACTGATATTGATAATGATAATAATAAAAATGACATTAAAAATTATGATGATAATAATAATAATAATAATAATAATAATAATAATAACAATAATAATAATAATAATAATAATAATAATAACAATAATAACAATAACAATAATAACAATAATAATAATAATAATAATAATAATAATAGTAGTAGTAGTAGTAGTAATAGTAATAATAAAAGATATTATTATTATTATTATTATTATTATTATTATTATTATTATTATTATTATTATTATTATTATTATGATTATTATTATTATTATGATTATTATTATTATTATTATTATTATTATAATTGTTATGATTATTATTATTATTATTATTATAATTGTTATGATTATTATTATTATTATTATAATTGTTATGATTATGATCCATGGCCTGATATTGCTGGCAATCCAATCCATGAACCCTGGTCTTAATAGATGCCTGACTGGATGTGTTTAGGCCAAGTGGAAATAAAGGCATTGTGGAGAGCATTGTTGTCACCCTACCCACCAAATGTTTGCGCTGATCCTATACAAATGCCCTGTGCGCTGAGAGGGCAGTCCCTAACATCCGTTTTCAGACATGGGATCTCTTTTACTTTTATTTGTAACAAATTGGGGAGCAGGCACTGTACTGGGTGTAAAATTTAAAAATTGAAAAGATAAGATCTACTTTATCCTTCCTTGTATGGAAATTATAATTCTGTATCACAAGGTTTGTATGCAATGGAGCCAGACAAGGCAGAAAGAAAAATGAAAAAGAAAAAGAAACCATTCTTGAAAAATCAGCCACATCGGCTGGGGATCGAACCTCAGACCTCCTCATTAAAACCATTTCATAGGAAGTCTGAGCTTTGATCCCCCGGGCATATTTTTTGGGGGTTTTTTTTGGTTGTTTTTTTTGTTGTTGTTTTTTTTTTTGGGGGGGGGGGGGGAGAGATGCTTTTTTTTCTTGTATTTTTCTTTCTGTTTTGCCTGGCATTGTTACATACAGACTTTTTCATATCGTTACTCTGACTTATTTGTTTATAATTATCCCTTTTTTTTTCTTCATATTTTTATAGTTTGTTTTTTTAGAACAAAGACATTATTTTTTAGTAAAATGAAGAGGGAAAAAAAAACTGAATAACTTTTGTTTAATGTGTGGGTGATTGGGAAAAAAAACCCCCAGAAACGCCCCATCAGGCGCTGCTTACACAATTAGCATCAGATTTTGACAATTGGATTCAATAGTCTGATGTCACGACGCCCGGTGGCCATCTTGGTTCTAAACGAAGAAAATCATTACTTTTTATTCTTCATGCTGGCTAGAACTTTTCATATGCCTTGTGATCAGAATGTGTAATAGTCAAAACATGATCAAATTTATGGGGTTTTTTCCTCTGGATACACTTTTATGCTCGCCGGAGAAATATTTAATACGGGCGTCCGCCATTGTTCCGATAGTTTAGAGCCAGTGTTAATAAGTTACCATGCGTCATTAGGAAGGAAGTGACTTTACGACGAGTAATGAAGAGTATTGATTGCATTTGAATTGAATTGCCTGTGTCGTCATTTTTACAGAACTACAAACCCAAGCCGAAACCAAAGGAAGATACTAGTAAATCTAATGAGACAAAATCAACAAAGGATACCGATAGCGGCAAGGATGGTAATGACACGACAACGACGACGACAGAGAAATCTACAGATTCCACTCAAGGTAGGATGATGCGAAGATGGTTTGATGATTTTTTTTATTATTTTTTTAAAAAATCAAATTCTTTTTACAGCATTGGAGTTTGGAGTTGATCCCATTCTTTGTAGGCGGGTGGTTGGATGGGAGCATCACCCTTGAATTTTATACCTATGATGTTCGCATGGGTGTACGATCCGATAGTGGCGGTGGTTGGATGGGAGCATCACCCTTGAATTTTATACCTATGATGTTCGCATGGGTGTACGATCCGATAGTGGCGGGTGGTTGGATGGGAGCATCACCCTTGAATCATATACCTATGATGTTCGCATGGGTGTACGATCCGATAGTGGCGGGTGGTTGGATGGGAGCATCACCCTTGAATCATATACCTATGATGTTCGCATGGGTGTACGATCCGATAGTGGCGGGTGGTTGGATGGGAGCATCACCCTTGAATCATATACCTATGATGTTCGCATGGGTGTACGATCCGATAGTGGCGGGTGGTTGGATGGGAGCATCACCCTTGAATTTTATACCTATGATGTTCGTATGGGTGTACGATCCGATAGTGGCGGGTGGTTGGATGGGAGCATCACCCTTGAATTTTATACCTATGATGTTCGCATGGGTGTACGATCCGATAGTGGCGGGTGGTTGGATGGGAGCATCACCCTTGAATTTTATACCTATGATGTTCGCATGGGTGTACGATCCGATAGTGATGTCGTTTCTTCTTCTCTTTACTAGCCTATCCTGCTTCTTTGGTTTGTGATTGTATTTTTGACAGGGGATATTTTTTTTTCTGTAAATCTTCTGCCTGTTTGTTCTTGGTTATTTATAATTTAGCTTATGATATCTTTAGGTTATGATTTTGATTTACATTTGTACTATTTTTGTTAGATTGCTTGTTTTTTTGTTTCAGCGGTCTCTCATATAACCTCAATTGTGTTGGAAGAGACCTAAAGCAACAAACAAACAAACAAACAAAACATTCTTTGTAGCATTAACTCACTTCAGACAGGAATTTTCAGACAACACTTTTTGAACATTTAAAAAAAATTTGTGGAAAAAAAAAAAAAAGCAATTAAGAAAACTTAATCAAGTTAAAACATGATTATGTTCATACATGATATTTTTACATGGAGAATAAAAACAATAGATTTATGTTTTTATGTTAACCTAAAAAAAAATTTGCACGAATTTTGATAATCTCATAACATACACCAAAAAAAAAAAAAAAAACAGCCAAAATAGCAAACCAAATTTTTCTATGCCAATGGTTTTTCAAATGCTACCCTTTTGAAATTTGGCATTTAAAATGCCAAATTGGTAACTTTATGGTATGGCATA
Source organism: Berghia stephanieae (assembly GCF_034508935.2). Lineage (NCBI taxonomy): Eukaryota > Metazoa > Mollusca > Gastropoda > Nudibranchia > Aeolidiidae > Berghia > Berghia stephanieae. Next base: position 25,966,338 of record NC_088373.1, on the reverse strand, counting down.
TATCTTGTAGTTTCAAAAGGTTTTTGTGATGCATCATTTTAACCTGGGTCTGTATCATGCATAACGTGCATGGTTCATCTCAAGTGAGTTAATTAGACGGTGACAATTGCTTGTCATTCTATCACACAGTACAGTTTTCGACCAAAAAGTAATGAGAATCACAATTGTCATTTTTGTCACAACCATTCATTGTCATTCATGACAAAATAGATTTTTAAAATGAAAATTGATAACAACAAGAAATGAAGTGTAGGAAAGTGCCAGAAGATAACAATATAATCTTTGCAGCCGCGATGTGGGGAGAGGGGGAGGGGGGCTTGAACCCGCGAACTTACTGGTACTCCCCCTGGCCGGAGGGGGGGGGAGATAGTGACTCTACCGTATGAGCTATCCACGACCCCATAAAAAAAGTCGTTTCAAATTCTTGTCTATTGAGAGCCACTTCTCCCCGACTTCTTGAGGTCACGTGTTAACACACACACAAACACCGCAAAGTTAGTTGGCCAGCATTTAAGCCAAATAGCCACTATTCTCAACACAAACATGTAAATTGATAGGATTTTGAAATCTCAAGATGACACCGCTACCATTTCTTTTCGTATCATTTTCTATAGATTTAAGTTAGATTTAGCAACCATAGCGCTGAACAAGGCTCGAACCCAGGACCTTCCGATTCGAAAGCGAGTGTCATACCACAAGACTACATAGCCGTCATATATTAATGGCACGTGTTTGATCTATCTTCAGTCACCACTATTATATAGATTTTAAATCAGATTTTCACTCGTGCTTCACCAAGCGGAGGCAGAGATGGTCAACTTTGCAAGGTGTCAAACAATAGTGACCTGTAAGAGTTTGGTTTATGAGTCACTTTATTCATATCGTCAAATAGAAAATGAGGACAAATTGACCCATTTAATTTTAGCACAACTTTTGTTTTTCTTATTAACTCATTTCATTTTGTTTGTTTTGTTTTTCACTCTTACCAGAAGATGCTCCGCCCCCTACTCAAGAGGAGAGTAAAACGAAGACAGAAGACAAGGAGAAGACGACAGAAGGTGAGAGTTGCGACTATGTGGTCTTTTGGTATGACACTCGCTTTCGGATTGGAAAGTCCTGGTTCGGGTTCGAACCTCGCTCAACGCATAGATGAGTCCTTGGAAAAGGCTCTTGACTCACATTCTTTCACTGTACTCGATAGTAAAATGAGAGCCTGCTGTTAATCAACAATTATATAAAGATCTATAACACTTCCTGAAAACAAAGTTTTGTTGCCATAGCTAGACTATAAGGGAAATAAAAGCAATATATGAACATATTAATGACACATTGGTCAATTGTACTTGTAGTTCTAGTGTTAAATATGTTAAAACCCCTGAAAACTACGAATTTTTTCAAGTCCAGTTGGGCAGGTCTGCTAATTGGGAAAATGTCTGTCACTGCCAAACATCGTCTCCATTTGTCGGGTTTCCTGATTTTACCAAGAACGGTAAAGATCCCAGTTGTCCTACAACCCTTACAGCACCAAAGCTGTGCTGTCACATCAAAGGCAGTCTCTCTCTGGATGTGTAGCCATGAAATGAAGTGATTAAGAAGTGTAGACTTCAAAAGAGCTGGCCTCCCTGAGATAGAAATGGTTCATTCTTTCTCTTTTCTTTAGAATTATGATCCATTTATTTTTTTAAATTTTTTTAAACCAAAATCTAAAGTTGTCTAAATGAGTCAATAAAATGTATAGTAAAAGAAAGGGAGTAAAAAAGACTCTTATAAAAGATACAAAACACAGTAAACGACGTTTTGGCCTTCTACAGGTAAACAAGAAGAAGAAATATATTATGCTGGCATTATAGTTAAAACTATAACGCCAATGTAATATAACATATTTCCTTCTATGGTGGGGGGGGGGGGGGGGGGGGGGGGGTGATTGAATTTGACTATAAATGATAAATATATGAGATTCATTTCACTCCTTGGAAGACAAAAGACCATGACCCCTAACCACAAAAAAAAATTACTTTTAGTACACAGGTTGAGTGCACTATTCGTTGATGTGGTTTACACAGTGTAATGACAACTTTTAATTGGGTCTTCCTGTTCTTTAATATGATATCTGGAGACAGAGATAACGGGAAATGTTGCAATAAAATTGTCAAAATTAATGTCTGGCTCAAACAGTTTTGTCCTGATCAGCTAGAGACCTTTGTCCTTTTAAAAGGGTAAATTAGAATTAGTAATTAGAAAAGTTCCATTCCCTTGAATTTCGTCCCGATTAGCTGGGTTTCCCAATTTCGAGGTCGACTGTATAACAAAGTTGATGATGATGGAATGAGTGTGTATGCGACTGTTTGTATCAACGAAGGGTTGGCTTTTAATTAAGATTTTTACTAATCACAGTACTGAGAGCATAAACTAAATTGATTTGTGTATCTATTTAAAAAAAAGGAGTGAAACTGAGCATGGAGAATGTTAAAATCTAATTACTTGAAACTATGTTGGGTGGGTTTTTTGTTGTTTTTTTTTTTGTGAACGACTAGAAAAATATAGTTTTGTTTATTGCTTGAGGCTGGTCTTTTTATGGATAAATGACTTTTTGAAGGAAAAAGAGCACATCCTGTAATACAAGAGTATATCAAATTGTGTTTGATGACACTTTTCGTAAATTGAATTGAAATAATCAAGAAAAAGATTAGCGTGGCTTTGCTCAGTGAATCCAGCAATGTTTTTGAGACTCAATGTGGAGCATAGTGTGTTTCATGATTCTAGTTTTTTACAATTTTATAATCTTTTCTTTTGTTTCTCTCTCTTTTTTCATCTATAAAAATCTATTTATTGTTGCCCTCTTTCTTACTTGCATTTTGCATGTTTCTTTAAAACTTGAATTTACCCACAATCCTTTTCTAAATTGCCCTGGCCACACACAGACTACTCGAACCACTTCCACCATCATGACCAACCCAATTATAGAACTCACCCTAGAAACATAGATAGAGATTTGTGACAGCCGTACCATGGTAATGACGACTCCCTTCAGTATTGATTGATCATTGCATGCAACGCGTAATAATAATAATTTAGAATGCCAAGATATAACAATATCAACTAGAATTATAATAACCTGCTAGAAACTCATAGATGGGAATTTTGAGCCATTATTTGCAAGTTAATTTCTAAAATGATACCCAGAAACTTTCATATATATATGGGGATTGAATGATTAGAAATCAAATTGTTTTATTAACATAGCAGAGCATGACAAGGCTTAAGGCTTGATTTACAATTGCATTTTAAAAAATGCCTTTAATGTAAAAGAGACAAAGTGATTTATCAATAATATCATCAACGTATCATTAAACCAATGATTGAAAAAAGCATTATTGGTCATATTGAAATCTTACATATATAGTACTCTTCAACTCTCTCCTTTCTGGCCATTTTCCGGATTTTCCCCAAAACTTCACACCCAACCTATCCAAAAAGAGATTTATTTCACTCAAACACAAAATCTGTTAGTTCTTGCTATACATATTTTCTTTTGTTGCTAAACGAGCTCGTCATCACAGTGTTAATATACTTTAACTATATCAACCATTTTTGTTCAAATATGATTTACTAAAGAAATTAAAATGACAAAAATGATGGCTGCATCATGACAAATGTGACGATTTTCCTATGGGTCGAAAGGGAGATGGTTAAGGAGTTTACCATGCAGCTAGAATGCATTATTTTACATTGTATTTTCCAAATGTTTTGTAACGATTATGATCTAATCTCATCGCTTAAACAACTTTTCACATTCCCCCTTATTGAATCGGATATTAATTCCCACCTGTGAGAAGTAGAGTATCCCCCTCATTGTTTTTCCCTTATTCTGTCATAGAACAATACATGCTTTAAAAAAAAAAAAAAAAAAGGAAAAAGATTAGAAGAATAAAAGCAAACAAATTGCATGATTATTTTATTTTTTTCACTCCACGGTACTGATATGACCTCAAAGTGTTGATATTTGACTCTGAAATTAAAATAAAAAGAATAGAATTTTATTTTTTTTAAAGAAAAAGAAAGAAAAAAAAAGCATAGATCAGTGGCGAAAAAATGCCAAATGTCTCATTATACCTGTTGGTATATAATTTATATTTCATATCCACCATTGTTGTCTTTTTTATTGATTTTTGATGAAAAGCCACCAAGTGGCTGCTATGAATCTTGAGATGACAGGCTCAGGCACTGAAAATTGGTTGAATAATAAAGAGGGTGAAAGAATTTGAAAGATATTAAGTTTAAGAGCTAATTATTAGAGCAGGTTTAACTTACTGGTATGATCTTGGTCTGTTAACTGTGGATACCATAGTCCATACCTGCCAACCCTTCCGCTTTTGGCGGAATCATTCCTATTTTCACTCTTCCATTTTGTATTATTCCGCCATTGTCTCTAAAATTCCGATTTACAAAAGTGATTATAATGCTAAGAATAAAAAAAGAGCAAAGAGGGGGGGGGGGGGGGGGGGGGGGGATGAAAGAGGTGAAATTCCTATTTTTTGTCTCAAATTCCTATTCTGATTCCACTTTTGGAATGTGAAGGGTTGGCAGGTCTGCATAGTCTGTGTTTACCTTTTTCGTTTTGGTGTTGGGGTTTAATATTAAAAACAACTTAGTTGACTATTTCTTTTTTAATAAAAGACATTAAAACAAAACGTGGCTATCTGGTGGCAGACTTATCAATTTGGTAATGGAGTTGTTTCCACTATGTAACGTAGCTCGTTTTTATTTTTTTTATTCAAGTTTCTTTCTTGTTTTTACTGGGTGGGGTTTCTGGCCTCCCATAGTGGGTAGGGTGTTACTGTGTCTTCTATCCCTGTATATCTGTTTTCCAATTTGCTTTCTATCTTTGTCTTGGAATGAGATTACTTGGTTTTGCCCTGGCCCTGGCCGTAGTGCTTGGCTGGGAGGGGAAATAGTCAAATGCATAGCTATTGTTTTGGGAGATATGATATTTTTTCCTTGTAAATCATCTCATTTTTATGTATTGTTATTTTGAATGTATAATTTAAGCATTTGAGTATATTCCTCTCAGCGGGATCTTGAGCTGGTGTATGGGTGAGACATTTAGGTGATCTCAAACAAAGTACATTGATGGTGTGCTCTTGGAATCTACTTCTGTTCCCTATTTGAATCAATTCCCCTTTGTCTTACTTTTTTCCTCAAGGCCTTTTTATTGTACATCTAGAATCTTTTCACTATCCAATTTTCTTCCTTTTTACTGGCGCTGATATGACCTTAATGTGTTGCAAGCGCTGTAAAACCCTGTTTTTCACAAACTGGTTCCTAATGCATGTTTGTTTTTTTTTTCACAAAACTATTTAAGAGGAAAATAAATTTGTTTCACTGACCAATCTATGGATTGGTGTCTAAATTTGACCTTGAGAAGTTTTCCATCTGAAGTCAATTGTCAAATGTGCATTCAATTTTGATTTTATGGTAGTAAGAAAAAAAAAGATAAATAAAAGCAAAAAACAAACATTTTATTTCCAAAGATTACAATGACAATAACCAGTGCACTGAAAAACATATAGTTGGCATGTTGGCATTGCAATCATGTACAGGACAGGGAAAATCTTTGGCAATTCATTTTTCCTACAGCATTTTAAAGTTGTGATTTTCGGAACTTTTTGATATCTAAAAAAAACTTTCCTTGTTCATTACGTGGTATAATATAATCTGTATTTGAACAAAACATTCAATTTTTTTCATCTGAATCAACTGATTTGAAATAGACTGTCAAAATTTCAGACCTGTCTACTATATGTGGATTTATTTATTCCTTTATGCTTATGAAGGCTTTAGCATGATCGATTTTTTAAAGATTTGTTCCTTCAATTTTTATTATTTTTAATTTTTTTTGTCTCCTTAAAATGATACTAAGCTGCTAGAAGCTTTGACTGTATGAAGTAATGAACAACAAGGAATTTAACAACTTTGAAAAAGAATGTTTTTATTGTTTGTTCCGTGTTTGGTATTTTGTTGTTGTTTTTTTAAGCTGTTATTTTCATTTTTGTTCATTACTTCTTTTCCTTGTTTTTTTTTTTTTTCTTTTCTTATATATTTTTTTAAAAAATAATTAGTGCCATGTATCTTTGTTCATCTTCCAGATGGAACTGCTTCTCCCACTTCAGAGAATGAATCAAAAGATAATAAACAAGACACGAGCACATCCAAAGATAAAACGGATAGCGACGATTCTACAACAAAGACAGAGAAAGATCAGCACCAGGAATTATAACGTAGAGGGGAATAGGGGAACTGGGGAATTATAGTCAGTTTATAATGTGTTATATATTATTATTATAATGATCATGGATCATAGAAAATAAACATCACCCTAATCAGGTCATGCCAGGGGTGGGAGAGTAAAGACGAGAATATGGAAAATTCTCTTTCTTGTTATTATCTCCCTTTAGACGTCTCAAGGTGGTGTCACGATGCTATCATAGGATCATTCAATTTTGATATGAAAATGTCACTCCACTCAGGTGTGAATGAGTGATAAGAGAGATGAGTGAGGTTAGAAAGAAATGGCGTTGTTTATACTTTTATTGTCAGTTTAAAAATGCTGAATGTTTGTAACTGGAGTGTATCGGTATCGAAGGGCAATGTATGATGTAGTGTACCAGTGTGAGTCCATGTGGTTTGCCTTGTTTTCTTGTATCTGATGGGAAAACATGCAAGGACTAAAGACTTATTGTTATTTGGGAAAGTAAGCAGTGTTTTTCCATGGTGTACATAGTTCATGAAGTAAGAAAAGCTATTTAATTTACTGATAGAAATGGGCAAAAGCCATTAAAGCCATTTTTTTTTTTCCTTCTTCACCTGTTTGATTATGGAAATGTATTTTGTCAACTGTTAATCTTATCATATCTAAAACTGTTAGAGGTCTCGCATGCAACTCTAAGGGTTTTTCAGATTTTTTGGGGGGTGAGACAAAACGCTTATTTTATGATTGTTAGCTTTAGATAATCTGGAATTTGGGCAAGAGTTACAGAATTAGATGAAAATTTTGGTATGTTTTTTTTTTTGTTTGTTGTTTTTTTGCTCTTAAAGGCTTATGATCAACTAGGAGCTAAATAGACTGATGAATGATAGAGATAGAATAGAACAAAACAGTATGAGTGTGACTAGTGCAGACAGGGTTTAATAAGTTGTGGTTGTAGTGTTGTAAAGGCCATTAGAACATGGTGAAAATTATGCATTGTCATTTTTTTGCTAATGTATTTGTGATTGTTATTTCAATGACCTGCTTTTGTCTATTTATTTGAAATGAGTATTTATGTGTTCATAGTAGGAATTGTCTGTTCGTATCGTACAGCAAGTTGATTATGTTGTATATGGCCGTAAGGTTATTTAGTTAATGTTTTTTAAAGAAGGAAGGCTGGTTTGTTTTCTTACGACTGTTTTGAATATTAACTCTATTAAAATAGTAAGCTACACAGTATAGAATGGAGAGAGAAAATATCTGTGCATTAGCAAAAATCCTTCCAAAAGTGTGAAAGAACTTTGTTGACTTTTGTGATATTAAAAAAGAGTAAATTTTGCGACTTGTTCTGCTGCATACGTCACTTTTGGTGTCAAAAGAAGTTTTGGTTTATCTGATTTTTTTTATTTCCCTCGCTATTCAGACTCAGGATTTGAGAAGGATGATATTCCTGAATTGTCACATTATTGCAGCTCGACAGTGAGTCCTCTGTTTTATAAACCATGACAAACAAGTTCTGTTTTTTTATGGGTTTTTAAAAATTATTATTATTAACATCAAAGTTTAGGGAACTAAAAAAAAAAAGTCATGTTACAATTGTTGTTCTTGTTGTTGCCTTTGTTGTTATAATGTTGTTGTTTTCAGTGTTTGCGGGTGGTTGGATGGGAGCATCACCCTTGAATCATATACCTATGATGTTCGCATGGGTGTACGATCCGATAGTGATGTCGTTTCTTCTTCTCTTTACTAGCCTATCCTGCTTCTTTGGTTTGTGATTGTATTTTTGACAGGGGATATTTTTTTTTGTACTATTTTTGTTGGATTGCTTGTTTTTTTGTTTCAGCGGTCTCTCATATAACCTCAATTGTGTTGGAAGAGACCTAAAGCAACAAACAAACAAACAAATTTTCAGTGTTTTTTTTATTACTCAATGCGATGAGAGAGGCTGCCTCAGTGTCCTACTAAGCTGCTAGAAGCTGTGGACTGTAAAAAGTAATATAAACAAAAAATGAACATAACAGCTTTAAAAAAAAAATACCAAGCACAGAACGTTTCAGGATCAAAACCTGTCTTCAGCCAAAAACAAAAAACAATGAAAACATAAATACATTATTTAAAAAAACAGATCCACAGCCTGGTTGTTTTGTCATGTATTTATGCTTTCATTGTTTTTATTTGTTGGCTGGCTGAAAAAGGGTTTTGAGCCCAAAATGTTCCATGCTTGGTATTTTGTTCTTTTTTGAAGCTGTTAATATTCATTTTCGTTCATAACTTAATCTGACAAAGGTACACATTACAAAGTTGATATGATGAGTGGAAAGTGTGAGGTAAACCTTTGATAATGCTTTTGTTACATAGTGATGAAAAACTATAATAAATGAATATCAATCATCGTCGTCATCATTGTTGCCATCAAAACTCTCCTCATCAAACTTTTCATCATTTTCTTCATCGCCGTCCTCGATTAAAAATCTTTAACCATTTAAAGTCGGGTTTCTTTCGGTTATTATATACTCAAACTGGATATCACCTCTTACCTTTTTTTTTTCACTGAGAAAATAGTGGGATGACTTCTCCTACAGTGTTGAAGTGTTGTGTAAGTGAAAATGTTTCGAGGCTTAGAACAAGAGAGATTTCACTATTTTACTTTTGGGTTTTTTTTTTTTCCTTTTTTTTTTGTTTTTTTTTTGAATATGCATGGCGATAATTTGTAATTTGTAATTGCTCCTCTTGAAATATGTGTGTTGGAATGTGTTCATTGGACTTAGTGTGTGTCGGATTATGTGTATATCTTAATTGTTACTGTCACTGTACTACACACACACGGTGATGGGCACAAGTGCCTCTTGCAACTCATGCTTCAGATCCAGATATCAAGGGTTTACACATTATTATTTTTTAGATATTATATTATCTGAAACCAAACAACTTCAACAACCCGAGGATGGTGTAGCAACGACGACGACGTGTTATTTACTACTTCGGTCACTCATTCCTATGATTCTCATCATGACATCATTTTCCATGGGAGTTTTTATTATTGATGCATTTGATTTAATTATCATACATGCTGTTTGCTGTTGTTGTTAATTATTCAATGTTGGATTGATCGAATGGTTCGAAGATTTAAGAAGGATTTTTTAAAGAAGCTTAACTTATAATATACCTAAATGCATTTTTTCGTTTTATTTATTTATTTGTTTATCAGTTGAATTGTTTTGTTTGCTTGTTTTTTGTTGATTTGTTTTGTTGTGTTTGTTTTTTAAAAATTCTTTTAAATTACAAATGACATGGTTACCTGATGAATGTATGAAGGGTGTTTTATATGGTGTATGTTTTCAGGTGCATTATTCACGGTGATGTATGTGGTTTATGTATGCTGGGTGATGTACGTGGTATTTGTATACTGGGTGGTGTATGTTGTGTTAGTATGCAGAGTGATGTATATGGTGTCTGTATGCAGGGTGTTGTACGTGGTGTATGCAGGGTGTTGTACGTGGTGTATGCAGGGTGTTGTATATGGTGTATGTATGCAGAGTGTTTTATATGGTGTATATATGCAAGCTGTTGTATATGGTGTATGCATGCAGGGTGTTTTATATGGTGTTTGTATGTAGGGCGTTGTCTATGGTGTTTGTATGCAGGGTTTTGTACGTAGTGTGTGTGTGTGCAGGGTGTTGTACATGGTGTATGCATGCAGGGTGCTCTATATAGTGTATGAATGCAGAGAGTTGCATATGGTGTATGTATGCAGAGTGTTGTACGTGGTGTTTTTTATTGTTTCAATGTGCCCAGTCTCTTGGATGTGATGATTTTATGGAGGGAACTGGAAAAGAGAGAGGGGTGGGGAGGAGAAAGAGAGAGAGAGAGAGATTTTGAATTTTCTTTTCGTTTACTGTGATTAGGCATTTTCTGCTGGTGGTGATATATATATCTTCCCTTTCTGTTTGTGTGTGTGTGTGTGTGTGTGTGTGTGTGTGTGTGTGTGTGTGTGTGTGTGGTATTTATTACTATGACAGTCGACCAAGTGTGCAAGGTTATGTGGGTCTTTTATTATATATTTACGTATTGTCATCATTCGCCTTTTTAGCTGTTTCGTATTATTATTATTATTATTATTATTATTATTATTATTATTATTATTATTATTATTATTATTATTATTATTATTATTATTATTATTATTATATTATATATATTATATATTATATTATTATTATTATTATTATTTTATTATTATTATTATTATTATTATTATTATTATTATTTTTTTTTTTTATTATATTATAATAATATTATAATATATTATAATATTATTATTATTTTTATTTTTATTTATTATTATTATTATTATTATTATTATTATTATTATTATTATTATTATTATTATTATTATTATTATTATTATTATTTTCAATTATTTGAAGGTTGAATGCATATAAAACAAAAGTGATGATTATTATTAAAAAAAAAAAAGTTGAAATATTGTTAATAAATTGTCATCAAATTGTTTATTTTGTTTGACCAAACTCATTTTTATTGTTTGTTTGTTTGTTTGTTTGTTTCATTTGTAATTTATTTGTGGATTCCAATAGCCCAAGTGGTAGAGCATCCACCTCATAAGCAAAGGAATTGAAAACGTCCCAGGGTCGAGTCTACTTTTTTTTCTGACCCTTTAGTCCACTTAACAGTGATCGGGTAACTAGGTCTGTTGGATTTGGTGGAAAGTACTTTGCGAATGACGAGGAGCCTAGTCTTATCCAAATGGTATCAATCGATACTGTCCATTTTACACTACAAAAACCGTACTGCATACCTGTCGAATTTCTCGTATTTTTACGAATTTTAGACATTTCATGGCCAAATACGAAATTTTATGGAAAATTACGAATTTTTAATTCTTAGTAATACTTAAATAGTAATAATATGATAAGAAGAACAACAACTACGACTATTATATATATATATATATATATATATATATATATATATATATATATATATATATATATATATATATATATATATATATATATATATATATATATATATATATATATATATATAAAAGAGAGAGAGAGAGAAAATAAGTAGGAGTGAAATATCTGTTCAATGTTACAGTTATCGTTTAACGTTATAACAAGTGTAACTAAATGACAAATTGCCATATTTATTGACAATAAAGATCTATTATTATTATTATTATTATTATTATTATTATTATTATTATTATTATTATTATTATTATTAATGTGGTTGTTCGTACACAATTTCAGAAATTACGAATTACCTTGTCAAATTACTTTTAAAAATGACATAAAAAGTACTAAATTTGAAGTTTTCAATTTGGCAGGTCTGGTAATGAACTCCATCTCCGTGGGTCTTGTGGCTCACAAGTTTTATTTTTACTACATTTTGTTGACAGTGGAATCTTGATAAAGCCAACACCGCCGGACCAGAAAGATTTGATTGACTTTAAGTAAAGTTGACTTAAACAGAACATTTGGGACGTGTTGACTTTATGCATAAGTTGACTTTAAAAGTGTTCTCTATAGAGGGCAGGGAGGTATTTGCTGTGTCTTCTATAACCCTATATCAGTTTTCCAACTGCTTTCTGTTTGTCTTGGAATGAGATTACTTAGTCTTGTCCTGACACTGGCCAGTGTTCTTGACTGGGAGGGAACAGTCGAATGTATAGTTAAAGTTTTGGGAAATGATATTTTTTGTCTTGTATATCATTGTCATGCATCGTATTATTTTTGTTTTACATACATATGATTTGTAAACATTTGAGTGTGTTCTCCTTAGTGGGGACCTATGCTTGTGTCAGGATGAGACATTTAGGTGATCTCAAACTAAGTACACTGATAGCGTGCTCTTGGAATCTACATTTTTCCCTATTTTAACTAATTCCCTATTGTCTTCCTTTTTCTTGGTTACTTTAATTGTAATTCTAGAACTTTTACCATCCCATTTTCTTCCTGTTTACTGGCGCTGATATGACCTAAATGTGTTGCAAGCGACGTAAAAGCCCAAAAAACAAAAATTATTTGTTTTGAAATTAATATTTTGAAAACATATGTATGAATTCCCCTTAGTTGGATCTTGTGTTTGTATCTGGAAAGGAGTTTTAGGTGATCTCAAACAAAGCACATTGATAGTTTGCTCTAGTAATCTACCTCTATATCCCAATCTATTACTTTATACAGACGCTAATAAGATTTCAAAGATTCTCCAGCGCCGTAAAACCGCGAAAAGCTAAAGAAAAAGATTGTGCCCAAGTCTTTTGCCTTGTGTGAAGTAGTCCGCAGCGAATTAGTGTTCGTATGATGCATGCTTCCCTGCAGACCTGTTGCAGACTTGCCAACTACTAGGGAAAGATTCGTAGAATTACGAAATTTTGGTTCCAATTTCACAACTTCATGAGTATCTCAAAGTGTTTAACTCACTCGACGCTACCACCGACTATATCCGTAGTTTACCCGGGTTACTTTTACTCCATGCCTATTTATTACATTTTTATGAGACAAATTATAGGCGTAGTATCAAAGCTAATGTTTTTAGTTTTTACATGTTAATGGTAGTTGGATAAAACTATTTTCGTACATGTTCATTTTTAATACTTTTTTTTCTTTCCAATTTTGAAAAGTATAAGGAAAAAAACAAAAAACAACTCTAGAATTGAGTGAGTTAAAAGATCTTGAATATGAAAGTTGATGCTTGACTACACCATTTTAAGGATTTTGAAGTGTTATTTATTCCTTGTGAAAAGAAACTGTCGATCTATAAAGTTATCTATAGCCACCCCAATTATTTTTATCTCCTAAAAACTACGAATTTTAAAATCTTCTAGTAAGCAGGTCTGCTGTTGATCCCTAATTTGAGTCGGTGAAAAAGACTCTTTTTCTCACATTCTCTCATTGCACTTATGTTTAAAATAGAAACCTGGTCAATAGTATAACATTAAGTCCTCGTGTCATGTTATTAATTATTAATGAAGGCTGCGGACAGGGTAACGGCTAGTTTTAGATCTACGTACTTTGGTATTTTGCCTGCTGGGTGTAGTATAATGTTTGCATGAGTCTGAGGTCTTTCTCATCAGCGCCAATGGAGTGCAGCTGTTTTAGTATTTCTTCGTGGCGTACTCTATCAAAAACTTTTTTGTAGTCCACAAAACAGAGGTATAGTGGGGTCTGAACCTGTATAGCTCTTTCACTTAAAACACGGAGGAGGTATATTGCGTTCCTTGTCCCTCTGTCAGGTTGGAATCCATATTGTTCTTCTGCGATTTCGGGGTTAATCTTATTCCTTAGCTGTTGATAATTATACGCAACAGTATTTTGTTGATGTGGCTTATTAAACTTATAGTTCTAAAATTTTCGCATCTGACTGCACCTGCTTTCTTTGGTATTGCTATGAAAATAGAGTTACAGAGATCTTCTGGAATTTTCCTAGTGTTGTATATATTGTTGAATAATATGTGAAGTTCATCAATTGCTAGATCTCCTAGGCTTTTTAATACCTCTACAGATATTTCATCAGGGCCTCACCAGATCTGTTTAATCTCTACCAAGAAACAATCATGAGGGGCATAACTAATATGGAGGGAATAAAAGTAGGAGGTCACAACATAAATAATATAAGATACGCAGACGATACGGTACTCATTGCAACATCAGAAATCCAACTTCAAAAGATTGTTGACAAAGTGGTGGTAGATAGTGAAGCCAAGGGAATGGAAGTGAATATCACCAAAACGGAATGCATGGTAATACAGAAAAACCCCGAAAACAACAACACCTGCAATATAACGATTCACGGCGAGCAACTTACCAACGTAGAAAGTTTTAAATACCTAGGTTCAATAGTGACAACAGATGGAAGATGTAACCGAGACATACGAGCAAGAATAACTCAAGCCAAACATGCCTTCATGGACCTGGGAAACATTTTGAAAAACAAACAGATGTCGTTCAGGATTAGATTCCGAGTCTTGAAGTGCTACGTGTGGCCAATCTTGCTATACGGATGCGAGAGCTGGACTACAAATGCAGAAACACAAAAGAACATTGAAGCTTTTGAAATGTGGTGCTTGAGAAAGATGCAGAGAATATCGTATACTGCACACAAAACGAACGAAGAAGTGCTAAAACAAACATACAAGATACATATATCTTGTTGTTACCAACATAAGTGCCTGCTCCACTCACTTTTCTGAATTAAAACAAACATACCAACAAAGGAAACTAATGCCCTTAATAGCGGAACGACAACTATCCTTTTTCGGACACATAGTAAGGAAAGATAAGAATGAATACCTGGCAAGTTGTGGAAAAATACCTGGTAAACGCGCCCGGGGGAGACAAAGAAAAACACTCATAGACCAACTGAAGGGCTTCACCAACCTAACAATCCAAGAGCTGTTTGAAAAAGCAAGAGGCAGGGAGGAATGGAGAGAGATAATTCATGCAGTATCCGAAGCCTGGACCAGGCATGGAACCTAGAAGAAGAAGAAGAACTTTGGTATATAAATAAAAGGAGGGGAGGGCGCACTTTGGCCAAACTTTAATAGAAAGGGGATGGGCTTCGGAATAGAAGAAAAAAAAAAAAGGGGGGGGGGGGGGGTTGCAATTTGACCAAGGAAGTTGGGTTGGTGACGGCAATTTAACCAATTCATAGAAGGGGGGGGGGTGCAATATGAGCATTTTCTAATTTAGGCGAGGCGAGAACATATGTATAAAATTATTTTCTTTCAATCAAATTATACGACTAGTAAAATAACAGCGACAGCATAGAGGGTATCTTCTTCAAAATTATTTACCTATAAGAGTTGAATGAACAACTTGATGATATCGTGAAAATCGATAGAAAAAGGGGAGGGGGGATGTTGTGAATAAGCTTCGGGAGGGAGGGAGTTTGCGTAAAAATTCTGAAAAAAAAAATAGATAGGATGGGAGCGCGGGGCGTGGAGGGGGGTGGGGGGGGGGGGGTCTATCTGACCGTGGCCATTGATCTAACACAGTAGCCATTGTTTGACCCCTCTGGTTGACCCCAAGCCGCCGAGGTTGACCGTGACCTTCGTTATTCAATTCGATAGTCACGAAGGCCACGGGTTGACCCTGTTGTTACGACCTTTGTACCGGCTTTGTCAAAAATAGGATCAATGGATGAAAAGTAAAAAAACGAACGACGAATTTGCATTCACGTTCAACAATAAACAAGCAAGATGTCGACCTCCTCAACAGCCAGTGATGAGAAAACATCCACCAACCAGAGTCAACCAACGGTTGAAAAGAAAGCAACTCAAGATGAAAAACAAACAAATGATAAGAAAGCAACAATAGGGGCGGAGGATTCAGAGCTTGATGCTATTCTTGACAGTGAGTATGTCTGTGATCTCAGTAGTCTCAGGGAAACAATTACAATTAAATACAGTACAGTCACAGTCACAATCACTCATTGGCCCCACTCATCAGCCGCCTCACCGTATTGAACTGATGACAGATTCGAGTCAGGCCAACCAGATAAATTGAAATTTTTCTTCAATTTTAAGCGGTTTGATTATGAAAATAAAGTTGTCAATTGTCGATAATCATTGAGAAGTGCGCCAGCATAATAATTATGGAATGTCTCCCAGCCAGAGCCCAGAGTGGCCACAAACAGTGCAGTCGAGATTTTTTTTTCTGCACCCCGCCCCCCACCCCCTCGCCCTCACCCCCACCCCCACCCCTCTGTCAACCCAGCAGTGGTTTTGATAGATCTGGCAGAAAGTACTTTGTGATAGGCTAGCGTCCTATCCAGAGGTTAGCCAGCAATTGCTATTTTCCTTATATATAAACAAAGATAAACTCTGGCTCCATGGGCCCAATGGCTCTGAAGGACTTTTGATATTTTTGTTTAATGAAATAAAATTAAAATGGTTTCCATTATTTGTTTCATTTCCATTTTCCTTGTCTACAGGTGCTCTGGCAGATTTTGACAAAGCGGATGAGCCTAATCCAGTGTCCAGTGCATCTTGTGCTAACGATGCTTCTGGGAAGATGGGAGGGGATGCAGCTGAAGGGGTTTGTTTTTGTTTTGTTTTTTAAAAAGATTTTGATGAAAAGAAAATAATTACAGAGAATTATTTAAGCCTATATTTGTGGTATATCACTTGCTTTCGGATCGGAAGGTCCTGGGTTCAAATCTCGCATGCCGCCTAATTGAGTCCCCGGAAAAGGGTCTTTACTCACATTTTCTCACCATAATCAGGTGTAAATGAGTAACTGGCCATTTACAGGATTGTCTTTGTCAGAAAAAAAATTGTAATATTGCCTGACAGGCGTCATGTATGGTTCTCTATGTTATGTGTTGCTGTTTGTTTGGGACCCTTTTGTAAAGTCCTTTGAGCACGTTTAGTGGATATTGCGCTGTATAAGAGCTCGCAAGAGGAGACATTGGGTGGCAGCCAATCGGCTTCATTTGAAAACCTTCTTAACGGCACACTCACTTCAACAGTGAGGGCTTGCCACCATTCCAACACATAGCCCTTGTGGTCAAGAGCCCGAAACTGCAGAGCATCTAGTTGAACGGTGCGTTGTGACAAAGCTTCCAGGTGGGTTCACGATTGTGCAATATTGCAGTGATTAGTATGCATCCTGGACAGGTCGTCAATAACAAGAAAAGTGAGTTGAGCAGGCACGTTGTTAACAACAAGAGATGAAGTGAGTAGGAAAGTGTCTGAAGACAACAGAGAATAAAAACTTCACGGCGGCGATGGGGGCTCGAACCCATGACCTTATTGGTACGACAACTCCGCCTGGCCGGGGAGATCGTGACTCTACTGTATGAGCTATCCACGACCAATGGGGTACAAATTTATATTTCTTTTTTTTCATCATCTTAAAAAAAAAAAAAAAATTTGGAAGGTACAGATTATATTATCTTTTTTTCTTTTTTTTTTCTTCTCTACCTAGGACAACAGTGGCACAGCTGATGAACTCAATTACGATTTCTTAGCCGATGCCATGACCAAACAGTTTGAGGAATGTTTCAGTTCCCTCATTAAAGACCCCGAGGTCAAAAAACAGTTTGAAGAACTGTCCAAATCAGCTGAAGAATCAGGTCTGCTAACTTTTGTTTCTGCAACCTTTTTTTTTGTTTGTTTATATGAGGCATTTGTTTTTAATGAAACCATTTTCATTTTCATAGCCTTTAAAAAAAATTTAATCATTTTTTTTTTAAATTTCCATTTATATACTATTGTTTTTATTTTACAGCCATTTTGGTTTTTACACTTTTTTTTTACAGCCATTTTTACTTATACTTTCTTATTGTTTATATTTTTACATCCAACACAATTAAAACATTTATTACGAATGATGCTTACACTACCATACGACATACTTACAAACACTTAAAACTCATCAAGATAACATTTCAATATTACATCAGATGACCTGTCATCTCCGTTTCCATACACACATGATCCTCTCGACTAAACTGGGACTGAACTGAAACTCTACTCAACCAAATCCTTGAGTTTAGCACGTAACCTAAGGTCGAGGACAACTCTACTCCGTTAGCAATTTCGGAGTAGGAGATAATATTTCAATGATCTCTCTTGGACCATAACAGTGTGTGTGTGTGTGTGTGTGTGTGTGTGTGTGTGTGTGTGTACGGAATGGAAACTTTTTCAATTTTACATACCAGAATTATTTTTTTAAATTTTTCTTTCTAACTTTATTATATTTTTTTTATTATCATTTTTTAAATCCGTTTTTAAAAATTTTTTGTCATCATTTTGCTAGCTTATATAACAGGATTTGAATTTTAAGTTTTTCCCTTTGAATTTCCTTTCTTTCAACCAGCTACCACCAACAACCCGACAGCGTTTGCTGAGACAGTGGAGAAGGCTTTGAGTGGGATGTCGCTCAATGCTGAAAATCTACAGGTAAAATCATAATGTCATTTAAGGGCGGCTTTGTGTATCCCGGGTTCGAGCACCGCTTCAAGCACTTTCAATTTTTTTTTCTTGGGCAAGATTTTTAACCTCCGATGATTGCTATTGTCAGTTTCACGCTATAGAAACCGGGATAAACTCCAGCTCCTTGGGTCTAATGGTTCAGAAGACTACCTACTTGCATGTGCATGGTTCGTCCCAGGTGTTAGTGTGTGGTGCTTTTGGGTGAGGTCTCCTTGTAATGTGCTTTACACACGTTTTGTGGCTATTACCCTACGTTTAAAAAAATTATTTATTATTTTCCTGTCTCTCTTTCCTTTTTTTTTTCATTCTTTTCCTTTTTCTTTTTTTATTTTCTTTTAATTTTTTGGTTTGTTTTTCTAAAAATTATTTGTATATTTCTATTTTTTTTCTCTTTCAAAGTAAGGGGTAGGCCATTTTCATTTACGTCATCTTTGTGACACCTGGCACCAATTCACACCCTGTAAATAATGTTTCAGAATGAAGCCAACAGTCAGCAAGACATGTGGGAGGAGCTGGCCCAGTCTTTAGCCGGTGGTGGGCCAGGTGGGATGGCTGGCAGCGGTGGTGGTGGTCCAGGCCCAGACATAATGGGTGGTCTCCCCTCCATGGACGGCCTGGGTGGCCTAGGGGCCATGGGTGGGATGTTCCAGAGCATGGTGCAACAGCTGCTGTCCAAGGAGCTACTTTACCAACCCCTGAAGGAAGTCGCAGCGAAGGTCAGTGGCATTCTAGATTATCCAGTGCTGATGGTTTTCATAGGATCTGCAGAAATTTGTGATTTTCGAGTCAAAGGAGGAATTTCTTCCCTTTTAAAAAAATTAAACCCCACATTGGTAGAGCACTCGCTTCACACGCAAAGGGATCAAGATCGATCTTGGGTGCAGTCGAGATTTTATTTCTGACCTCCCCTGTCCACCCAGCAGTGAATGGGTAGCTGAGTCTGTTAGATTTGGTGGAAAGTACTTTGCGATAGACTAGCGTTCTATTCAAAGGACAGTAAACAATTGCTATTGTCCATTTCACGCTATAGAAACCGGAATAAACTCCGGCTCCATTGGCCGAATGGCTCTGCGATGTATTGGCAGTGAGAGAGTTGATTTATGGGGTGGAACTTACTAGATTATCACTGATATTCTATTATCTCAATTGCTCTCAAGGTGCAGGTTTATACGGTAAAAATGGGAGCTTACAGGCAACTGTTCAAAAAGTTCCTCCTTTTTAACATTTTTGTCACTGTCAGCACTGATTATGGGAATGATAGGATATAGTATATGACCCCAATCTCCAGAGTACGAATCAAAAGACGAATTTGAGTCCGTGCCAAATGGCCGGTTTTGTTGAAAGATTCTGCAAGAAGCCGGTATTATTTATTTTTTTTAAGGCTGGAAGGAAGCAACTGTTCCAAGTTTCCTTGGGCCAAACTCTGGGTGTGGAAATAAAACACACAACACTGCCTCTCCCGGTTGAAGGAATTTTATTTTACACCAATTCTATAATTTTAAAAAGCCAAAAAAAACTTGAGCTTTTATACAGCGTAATATCCACTAAACATGCTCAAAGCGCTTTACAAAGGATCCCTGACCAACAGCAACATTTAGAACAAGACATGATGCCTGTTAGGCGATATTACAATTTTTTTCCGACAGAGACAACGCTGTTAACGGACAGGTACTTGTTTTACACCCGAGTATGGTGAGAGAATGTGAGTAAAGAGCCTTTTTCAAGGACTCAACTATGCGCTGAGTGAGGCTTGAACCCTGGACCTTCCGATCTGAAAGCGTGTATCATACCACTAGACCAGATATCCACAATTAGGATATTAAATTCAATTGTCAATGTCAGTGTCACTCCAACATGATATAATATGTCATGTATGTTTATTAATTATGGTGAATACCAGTCCATCGGTGCTATAAGAATAAAGAAGGCAAGGGATAAAAAAAGGAAAGGAAGATTTTTTTAACGAGTTGTCATTGAAGTGATCTGCTCTTACCAACATCATCGTCATGACTATTTTCTCTATCTTCTTTGCCTCACATTTAGTTGAAGTAAATTTACTTACTTACTTATCCGAACCAGCAACCAGCTGAGCTGTAACCCTTCGGTCGTGTGCGTTGACATATAAGTTAGAACATCTAGTCGAAGTAAACAAAATTCGATACAGTTCTTGTGGGCAATTTGTTGTAAAATTATCTTAACTGGTTCCGTATGATGTAGTGCAAAAGGTGGACATGTGAAGATTGTGAAGGGCATTGAGCGTGATAAAGATGTCGAATGGAAATGTTCACTTTTATTTTATTTGTAGTTGCTGTTGAAAAAGGAAACGTTCAACTTGCGAGTCCTGTAGGGGAGAGAGGCAGTCAAGAGTTATTTTCTTTGGGTTTTTTTTTTATGGGGGGATGCTTTTAGCTGTTGACGATGACAAACTGCACTAGGGCCAATAACCAGGTTTGGGCTAGACCGATTTTTCCTAATTTGGCACCAGAGTCCAGCATTTGAGTAGTGTTCTTGGGTTTTTCAATATTATTGTCGTCGTCTTCTCGTTCTCCTTGTCTTCCTCCTCCTCCTCCTCCTCCTCCTACTCCTCCTTTTCCTCCTCCTCCTCCTCCTCCTCCTCCTTCATCATCATCACCACGGCCTTCATCAGCATTTTCATCTCCACCATTCCCACTGCTAGTATTTTCGTCATGGTCACAGGGCATCAGCTTAGTCCTGGTGACTGCCGGCAATGGGTAGAACTGATCAGGCCTGTCACAGGTTATCCTATTGTCATTGTCGTCATTGGCAGGCTTGAAAATGATACAAAACCTTGGAAATCTGTCTGGGATTGTCTTTGGCCCAGACTTGGACGAGTCTTTACCTTCATCATCATCATCATCATCATTTTCTTCATCTTCTCTGTTCTCACATGTAGGGGAAGTAACGAAGTCTGATATTACTCCTTTGGAGACGTCTTGAACGGTTTTTGTTTTTGGTGTAATGCGAATTGGGTGCCCTAGTTTTATTTTGAATGTCTCGCGTGGACGACCTGTCGATGATTTTTGGGGAGGCACAGTAGTGAAAGTGTTTTTATTTTTTGATGTGGATGTAGCCAGATTAAAAAGTCTTTTTGGCATTTGGTGATCAGAATTGGAAACTGGAGTGTTGTCTGGAACCGTAGGCTTTTCTGTGGACGATGGTTTGACAGCTTCGAGCCCATTTATTTCATGTGATTTTTGGGGTGAATTTGAAGACCTGGTGGTTGGAGTCATAAGCTTTAAGGCTCTTTTTGTGTTGTCAGTATTTGGTAGAGTAGCAAGAAGTTTTGGAGTGGTTTGAGGGGTCTTGGTTCTTTCTATAGCATTTGTTGATGGTTTGGTTGACTTTGTTTGACGTCTGTTGATGATGTTTTCATTGGTGTTTGTTTTTGAGTCCGTTACAGAAGAAAGTGAAGTTTTCATTTTTGGAATGTTTGCAATAGGAGCAGGGAGGGATATTTTTGAGTTTCCCAGAACGTTGATGTTGTCCGGGTGCATTTTGCCATGTTCTGGAGGAGAGTTGTTTTCATCCTGGAGCTGCAGTGCCTTTGGAGCAGCAGCATCTCCTGAAGAAAGAGGAGAAGCTGATGCCTTATTGCTCTCTTCTGTTTTTGAAGAACTGACTAATTTGGCCTTACTCGGTGCTGGAAGAGAATCGGGTCTCTCAGAGTCCTTGACCACTGAGTGGGAACACTTTTTCTTGCTGTTGTTGTTGTCGTTCATGATTTCATTTTCCTGTGTGTCGTGAGCGTACATCAGTAATCCAGAGACCGCATCCTCTCTGGCCAGGCCTAGATTCTGAAAGGCTAAAGCCACGACTTCAGCCAAAAAATTTCTTACGGAAGGAAACAAATGCTCATTGACTATGGCGTCCATGGCTATTCCAAACTCTCTGGCGTTTGAGTGTGACGACAACGTCCTGCTTTTGCCAGCAGTTTGTCCCAGGATATAAACAGATCGTATCAAGGGATGCTGGTTTAATAAACATTGGACATAGTGAGCCAGTTCATTCAGAGGCAATCCACTGCCAATGTTGGTGAAAAAATCCGGAGTGTGGAGGAACAAGATTTTAAATTTTACGTTGGGTGCTGGTCTGCAGTTTTCGTACATGGAGTCGCACACGACATCGGTGTAAACACTGTTTTCATAGAAACGCAATTGTATTTCCAGACTGTCCTTGATGTTGACGGACATGGAGAATGGAGTATCGGAGGTGGTGGAGTAACTGAAACACTTGTATGAAAGCGTATCAGATCGAATGCTTTCTCTTGGTCTTTTGTAGGTTATTTTTGTCATAATCATTGGGTAGGTGTCCAGTATGGATAGCAGGCTGTCAGTTTTGACCAGAGGGTAGTAGAGAGACACATTCATTTTCCAAAACACTGGGATGGACTCTGGCTTGCCGTAACACTTGAATGACTTGTAGTCTTTGTATGTCACCCCGGTCAATTTGTCAAAAACAGGAAGCGGAAGTTTCTCAAGAAGAATATTACTCCTTTTATTTTTATTCAGTTTTCCAGTTGCATTCGTGTCATGTGTAATGTGGTCTTTTTCGTCATTATTATTTTTGTTATCGTGACAGCCCGCTACAACATAGCTATTGTAATCAAAGCATTCGATGGTGGCATCTCTCAGTCGCTCATTTTGGTTCCAAACCCAATGCGGTAAAAAGCTTTTGTAATTGCCGCACCAATCGCAGCATTGTTCATACCTGGTACACACAACGTCGCAAGCACATTTCTCATCGGTAGTAACATTGTCATGCAGAGGGGGCGGGGCCGTGTCGCAATGATTCTTGCATAGTTTATCAACGACGGTGGCTGGAACTTGCCGGATGACAACAGTGATTGTTACTATATATAGAAACAAAGGGAGCTTACTCTGTTTTCCGAGATGCGCTTCTGTTATTTTTCGCGCGTGCGTGGTTTTGTTGCGACAGTTGTTGAATTTTATCTTTGTTGTTGTTTTCATTATCATTGTCATTGTAACAACTTGTTGCTGTGTCTTTGTTGCTACTTTAAAAACCTTTGGGAATTTGCAGTTCGGTCCAATTTCATTGGATAGATGTACAATCGTTCAGTTGTATTTCATAGCTTGTTGTCTATGCTGGGGATAGGAGGATTGGAGAAGATGTAGGATTATACATCGTTTCATAAAGTGAGAGTTGAGCTTTTATTTAGCGCAATATCCACTAAACATGCTCAAAGCGCTTTACAGGGGGTCCCTGACCAACAGCAACACTTAACATGTAGGACGAGACATGATGAGGACGAGACATGATGCCTGTTAGGCGATATAACATTTTTTTTTCCGACAGAGACAACGATGTTAACGTCCAGGTACTCATTTTGCACCTGAGTACAGTGAGAGAATGTGAGTAAAGAGCCTTTTCCAAGGACTCAACTATGCGCCGAGCGAGGCTCAAACCCAGGACCTTCCGATGCGAAAGCGAGTGTCATACCACTAGACCACATAGCTGCACATAGTCTACTGTTTGCAGTAGACCTGCAAATGACATAAATTATTGTCGTTATTCAGTATGGGTTTGGACGTTAATTTTACCGTTTTTCACGGTGGATCACCACGTGGACAAGTCATCACCATTTGCTTTCCTGTTTGTTTGTTTTTGTTTTTTTTTTGTTTTTATGTTTAACCTAATGTTAGTGCGGCTATGTGATCTAGTGGTATGACATTCGTTTTCGGATCAGAATCAGAAGGTCCTGAGTTCGAGCCTCACTCGGCGCATAGTTGAGTCCTTGGAGAAGGCTCTTTACTCACATTCTCTTGCTGTACTCAGGTGTAAAATAAGTACCTGGCCGTTAACAGCGTTGTCTCTGTCCGGAAAAAAGTGTAATATCGCCTAACGGGCATCATGTCCCGTTCTTAATGTTAAATGTTGCTGTTGGCTAGGGATCCCTTGTAAAGCACTTTGAGCACATTTAATTGATATTGCGCTATATAAAAGCTCAATTTTTAAAAAAATTAATGGTTCTGTGCTTTGAGTTGTAAAATATATATTATTCCAGCCCTGACATTGGAAAACCCTATCATTTCTTAGTAAATACGTTATCGTTGAAGAATGCTTTGAAGACGTTGAATAAGAAATTTATTTAACGATTGCAGATTATTTCCGCACATTTTATCGGTGTGAAATTAGGTGTAAAAGACAACTGATTGGTAATTATAAATAGTCTTTTGGTGCGCATGAATACAAATCCCAACATTTTTAGTTTTGGGTCAAATTGTCATTCAAGCAGAAGGAGAAAGATACAAATTATGGTGAATAGAAGTACTAATACCATACCGTTTGTTACAAAATATCTAATAATCTAACTTGGAGGGGTGGAATAAATGCATTCTTTCATTTATTTGTATTTATTAAACTCGTTATATTTTTATTGTGTAGTAACACATTCTCGCACGCTCCTTGTGTTATTGGGCACGATAAAAATAACTCGTTTAATCAATACAAAGAGATGAAAGAATTGTATATTATAATTTTATGTAGGTAGATAGATAGGCCTCCTGCCTCTAAAGACAATTTCTCAAAAAAGGAATGAACCTGTTTTCAGCCTACACCAATGTTAGATTATTGTCATCATGGTGTTTTGAAAATAGACTTCTTTTTTTTTTTATCTTTGATAAATTCATTCGAAATGGTGATGTCTTTAACCTTAAAATTGAACTTATAGCACAATACGCTTTAACAGTCATGACGTCAC
>NC_088373.1:25931387-25936387 GCF_034508935.2 Berghia stephanieae | reverse complement strand
CAATCCAAAAGTACTCAAATGATTAAAAATATAAAATTTGTAAAGATCAAATAATAATAGAGAACACACAGGTCCTGGCCGTCTGAGACTGAGAGCAAAGCATTGAATGGATGGATTTAACCTTGTCAGGACCCTTCCCCCCCCCTCCCCCCCCCCCACACACACACCTAATCAAACAAACGGGCGTGCCGGTACTCACACACACACACACACACACACACACACACACACGTACACAGGGCTAAAATTAAATAGGGAAAGAAGCTGACCGTACTCAATAATATTATTACCGATTTAGATTGAAGCCAACATATAATATTACAAGGTCATTGACCTCACGAATTGGAGTCACAATAATAATAATAATAATACTTCGGTCAACCCCCCTCCCAAACATATAATATTACCAAGGTCATTGACCTCACGAATTGGAGTCACAATAATAATAATAATAATACTTCGGTCAACCCCCCTCCCAAACATATAATATTACAAGGTCATTGACCTCACGAATTGGAGTCACAATAATAATAATAATAATACTTCGGTCAACCCCCCTCCCAAACATATAATATTACAAGGTCATTGACCTCACGAATTGGAGTCACAATAATAATAATAATAATACTTCGGTCAACCCCCCTCCCAAACATATAATATTACCAAGGTCATTGACCTCACGAATTGGAGTCACAATAATAATAATAATAATACTTCGGTCAACCCCCCTCCCAAACATATAATATTACAAGGTCATTGACCTCACGAATTGGAGTCACAATAATAATAATAATAATACTTCGGTCAACCCCCCTCCCAAACATATAATATTATCCGACATCAGCAGCACACACTTTGAAGGGACTAATCAGACACACAAAATGTGTGTTGATTGACCATAGGAGATGCTGACGAAATAAGCCATAGTTCACTTTTTTTTTCACTAGAGATTCTTTTTTTTTTAAATTTTTCTCGATGGGAAAGGTGAAAAGCGGAATTTTTGCTTTGAATGTGGAATGTATACCAATTAAGTGAAATTATTCTGCGAAAAGCGGAAGGGTAGGAGTCTCTATGTCAAGGTCAAGCTTCTTGTAAATCGTCGAGACAGAAATAGCTGGCATGCCAATTTCCTATGCGATGATTTTCTGTCGCATGCCAAACTTTCCAAATGCATCGAATCTTCCTTTTCCGCGATAGGTTTGCCATTGTAGTTGTAGACTTGACTTGAATTCTTCTTGATAAAATTAATACTAATTAAGAGGGTCATTACATAACATGGAATGGATGGCCTGGGATTAGAACCAAAAAAAATCTTGAACTTGGAAGTTGCGACAATGTAAAATTTGAGATGGAGAAATTAGTTATTCAATACTGCTTATGTACATTGAACAAGGACGTCAGGCAAAGCACCTACATCACATCGATGTGCGCCAATCGTTCGCGGGTATTCTTAACCATTTAAAATTCTTACTGGTAGCTTTTTTAACCAATGGAAATACTTGTTTATCTGTGATTTTATTGTAGTCGTAAGTGATAAGAACATCGACTTAAGCGACATCGACTTATGTGGAGTTTTTTTTTTTACTAATGCTATATAGGAAGAAGGGGGAGGGACCAAGAAAAAAAATCGACTTGAGTAAAAATCGACTTAGGCAACGTCGACGTATCCAGAGTGCACTGTATATATATATATATATATATATATATATATATATATATATTTCAGGTATAATTGTAATTATTTAACTTCTACAACATTGTTTCAAGCGTTAGCTCTCATCAGTAGACCTGTAAATTCTCAGTCAATTCGTCAAATTAAAATATTTTTTTTAAAAAGGAAAGAAAGAAATAATTAATGAATCTTAGTCGAATGACCGGCAAGTGATTAGGAATGTTCCACAGCGCTACAGTTTATATTTATGATGGATATATTGCCAAGGCTAAGCGACGCTTATTAGAATTGCCGGGTCTGAACATATCCCAGTGTATTTTCACACAGCCTTCGTGAAATTATTTTTTCACTTTCTAAACTTGTCATGATCCCAATGGTAGCCAATTTTAACTGAGCCGCAGAGCGATACATTTCACTGTTTCGTCTAAGCCAAAATTGACCACATTTACCTGGTGGAACGTAAAAGTATGAAAAAGTAAAATGCGAACGCCAGAAGTGCGTTATGTAGACATCTTCAAACCGAAAGTTAAATGATTGATACAAGCACATCTCGATTGCCTCACGTTGTAATCTAACTGGTTGACCGTTTCTTCACTGATTGGGTACCTAATTATAAGAAACAATGGTAGGTAGCCTAATTAATTCCCACGCAAATTAGTTTTCTGCCATAGTTGTGCCCAAGCAAGCTTGCTGTTTACCTTTCATTTTGATTCTTTGGATTTTGTCGATACGAAGAGTTTCAGTTTCAGTCAATTTTTATAGAGCCCGTTTACAGGTCTACATCAGGACTTCCTGATCGGCTCCTTTTATAAAAAGTTGAGCACTATTATTTCATGGTTTTTGTTTTTATAATTATATATATATATATATATATAATATATATATATATATATATATATATATATATATATATATATATATATATATATAATGTAAATTTTCACTCACATTTTTTTTGGCCGAGTCGTCTCGGCCAAAAAAATGTGATTGAAAATTTACATTATATATTAGCTCTAACCACCATTATCGAGCACTTTCGTACCTACAAGTACCCACCAACACTCATAAATATATATATATATTGAATCGTGTTGGATACAAATATGGTAAGAATAGTGCTCGACATGTAACAATGGAGCGAATTATTATTTTAATATTTACCACAATGTTGGAGTCGGTCTACATCGATGTTCCAGGCCTTTTCAGCCATCGTCAGGACTGTGTGTTACATGAGTTTGGTTTGTTGTGTGTTTTTCAACAACACACAACAAACCAAACTCATGTAACACACAGTCCTGACGATGGCTGAAAATTCCTGAAACATCGATGTAGACTGACTCCAACATTGTGGTAAATATTAAAATTATATATATATATATATATATATATATATATATATATATATATATATATATATATATATATATATATATATATAAATTATAAAACAAAAACCATGAAATAATAGTGCTCAACTTTAGAATAAAAGGAGCTATTTATAAACATTTGAAATTAAGATAGTTTGACTTCTACAACGTTGTTATCGAGCGTTGCTCTCATCAGGAAGTGGAAGTGAAAGTAGATTGTTGTGTTTTCGTATTTTTATAGAATTTGAATCTATAAAAATACGAAAACACAACAATCTACTTTCACTTCCACTTCCTGATGAGAGCAACGCTCGATAACAACGTTGTAGAAGTCAAACTATCTTAATTTCAAATGTTTATATATATATATATATATATATATATATATATATATATATATATATATATATATATATATATATATATATATATATATATATATATTGGATTGCGGCAGTCTCGTGTTAGATTTCTCATGATACAAAGCAGCTAGAGGCTTTGGACTGTAGAATGTGTAGTGAACGCCTATGAATATGACATCTTCCAAAAAAATTGAGCTTTATTATATAGCGCAATATCCACTAAACGTGCTCATAGCGCTTTACAAGGGGTCCCTGATCAACAGCAACATTTAACATGTAGGACGGGACATGCCGCCTGTTAGGCGATATTACAATTTTTCTGACAACAACACCGCTGTTTACGGTCAGGTCCTCATTTTACACCTGAGTTAGGTGAGAGAATGTGAGTAAAGAGCCTTTTCCAAAGACTCAACTATGCCCGAACCCAGGACCTTCCGATCCGAAAGTGGTGTCATACCACTAGACCACATAGCCGCACAAAATAAAGAACAAAATACCAAACACGAAACGTTTCGGGCTCAAAATCCTACGTCTTCAAAACTAATAAATAGAGGTGCCTAAATGAATCAATAAAATGGAGATAAAGATAAAGGGAGTAAATCTGACTCATGAATGAACAAGACAAAACAAACGACGTATTTTGTGTTTACTTGAGAAAGGCCAAAGGCCGAAACGTCGTTTGTTTTGTGTCAGATTTACTCCCTTTATCTTTATCTCCACCCTACGTCTTCTCCCAATTGGATTCAATAGTCTGATGTCACGTCCGCCCAGCAACGAGCAGCTTGGTTCAAAACAAAGAAAATCGGTACTTTTTATTCTTCATGCTGGCTAGAACTTTTTCACATGTCATGTGATCAGAATGTATAAAAGTCAAAACATGATCAGATTTATAAAGTTTTTTTTCTCCTCTGAGTTACACTTTTATGCTCGTCGGAGAAGTATTTCATAAGGGCGTCTGCCATTGTTCCCATAGTTTAGAACCAGTTACTAAGTTACTATGCGTCATTACGATGGAAGTAGCGTCACGACTCTTGAAGCCTATTCACAAAACCAAAAAACAGGTAAGACTTAAAAAAAAAACAAAAGGGATGTATTAAATTTTTTTTATTTTATTTTAAAATTGTGTTCTCTCTTTCTTTTTTTTTTTTCGATATCTGCTGATGAAGGGTTTTGAACCCAAAACGTGTGTTTGTGTATGTGATATTTTTTTTTAAAGCTGTTATATTCATTTTAAAAAAAAATTGTTCATTAGTATCCGATTTCCATCAATCCCAACCCGATGCTATATCTCGTTGTTGTCGTGAAATTTAATGGGAACATTGAATAGCTTAAGGGTGACTTTATCTACCAGTTCTAACTACCGCACCGTGGAAAAAAATTGTACTTTAAAAAATTTGGCCAGAAAACTCGTCCTTCAAATAATCGATCGTAATTTAAATGACCCTCGTTTTGGCAAAAGCTCTCAACTCTGGGACTTCGCCGAGATCTTACTTAAAGTCCCAGGTTTGAGTTTGTTTTTTTGTGGGTTTTTTTTTCCAAGATGAGAGTCATTTAAATCGATCGATATTTGAAGGACCGGTTTTCTGGCCAAATTTTTAA
>NC_088373.1:25866387-25926387 GCF_034508935.2 Berghia stephanieae | reverse complement strand
GCTACAACAACCGCAACCACAACAACACCAACAAGAGAAACAACATGACAGCAAGAAAGAAAACAGCAGCAGCAGCAGTAGCAACAGCAATAAGAGAAACAACATCAGCACTCAACACCAACAAAGACAACAGCAGCAGCAGTAGCAACAAGATCATCGCGACAGCTGAGTATCCTTGATCACCACCTCAGCAACTTATTATACTATCCATTTTAGTACCATGACAAATTTCACGACAAACAAAGACAAGAGCAGACCAGAGGCACAGAATTGGGGAAACAAAATTGAGATGCTTGAAATTTTAACTCACTCAATCCAAGAGATTTTTGTTACTTTTCAAAATTGGAAAAAATGTGTTAAAAATAAGCATGTGCATAGATAGTTTTATTCAACTACCATGTAAACATTAAGAACATTAGCTTTGATACTACGCCTATAATTTCTGTCAGAAAAATGTAATAAATAGGCATGGGGTAAAACTAACCTCCAGCATACTACAGATATAGTCGGTGTTAGGGTTGAGTGAGTTAAAAATTACAATCAATAGACATGGACATCAACAAAACTCCTCTTCTGTAAAAAAAAAAAAAATGTAAATGATGAAAGAATAATGATAATGATTATACAATTTATTGTATGGTATGATGATGATGATGATGATGATGATGATGATGATGATGATGATGATGATGATGATGATGATGATGATAATGATGATGATGATGATGATGATGATGATGATGATGATGATGATGATGATGATGATGATGAATGATGATGATGATGATGATGATGATGATGATGATGATGATGATGATGATGATGATGATGATGATGATGATGATGATGATGATGATGATGATGATGATGATGATGATGATGATGAGATGATGATGACCTGATGATGATGATGATGATGATGATGATGATGATGATGATGATGATGATGATCCTGATGATGATGATGATGATGATGATGATGATGATGATGATGATGATGATGATGATGATGATGATGATGATGATGATGATGATGATGATGATGATGATGATGATGATGATGATGCCTTCTGAAATATTGTTTAGATTTTCTTTTATTGTCGAAGAACGGCTTGAAATTGTACATGGAAAAAGAAAGAACAAAATACGTAACACAGTTCTTTTTTTTTAAAGCTTTTATATTCATTTTTGTTTATTACTTTTTACAGTCCAAAGCTTCTGGCAGCTGGGTATCAATTGGACTACATGAAAGTACCGTTGTTTGAACCTTCTTTATAATGGAAGGAATTGTGTTTGGCATGACATGAGGTTTTGATGAAAGGTGGTTTTCATCAGATTTTTACCAAATAGAAACAATATTCAGGAGTTCAAAGATTTATAGAAATAATTTAGTTTTGCAGGTTGTTATAAAGTATGTCAAATGACCAAAAGACAAAAAAAAAAAAAAAAAAAAAGAAAGAACAGAGATTTTTTGGGCATCTAAATGGTCGTAGAAACAGCTTTTCTTACTTTTGTGTGTGTGTGTGTGTGTGTGTGTGTGTGTGTGTGTGTGTTTAAAACATCATTTTATCAAGTCCTACTTCTCAATTTGACGGTGAAATGTTGAGATTTTTTGAAAATGTTGTTGCTTGAAGCTCGAAGGAAAAAAAGTAAAGAAAAGTATTGAATTGTAAGTTTCAAATTATTAGTCGAAGACATCTATCTTCATCTAATAAATTGAAGCTTACAATTCAATACTTTTCTTTATTTTTTGAGATATTTTGAATACAGTGGAATTCAGGTAAAAGCAACACTATCGAATCAGAAAGATTATTTGACTTTAAACAAGGTTGACTTTATCCATTATCGGTGGAAAATATTTAGATTTTAACTCACTCAATCCTAGAGGTTTTTGCTACTTTTCAAAATTGGAAAAAATGTATTAAAAATGAGCATGTATGTAGATAGTTTTATTCAACTACCATTAACATGTAAAAACTAAATATTTATATTTGATACTACACCTATAATTTGTCTCATAAAAATGTAACAAATAGGCATGGGGTAAAAGTAACCCCCGGGTAAACAACGGATATAGTCGGTGTTAGGATTGAGTGAGTTTGAAAATCAGAAAATGCGAGACCAACAAGAGGGATTGACTTTAAGCAGAAGTTGATTTCTTAAACTTTAATAGTGTTGACTGTGTGTGGATTCCACTGTGCGTAACCATGGAAACGATGGACAATTAAACTGTGGAAAAAAATAAAATCATGTTTTCAACAAAGAGGTTAGCATCAACTCAACCAAATGACAAGGCATGGACAAATTTCAGGAAATGTCACGCGTTACACCAGACAAAGTCGGTCGTATATATGTACAACATTGCTGGATTGGACAACATCCATTTTTAAAAATCATCTTTTTTTTTGTTTTTTGTTTTTTTCTCTTTTATTGAATGGCAATCAGCATGACATGCGAAAAATCTTTTTAAAAAATTTTTTTCACATTGCATTTACTATGCAGCGCTGCACTGAGGCTGATGCCTGCGTTATTCCAATCTTCCCCAGAGACAAATTTCCCCTATGGGATGAATAAAGGGAATTTTATTTATTTTTTTCTATAATTAGCATCCAGTAAATTGGCCATGATTGAGTAGATAAACAGATTTAATATTTTAT
The DNA here is from genome assembly GCF_034508935.2 of Berghia stephanieae. Taxonomy (NCBI): domain Eukaryota; kingdom Metazoa; phylum Mollusca; class Gastropoda; order Nudibranchia; family Aeolidiidae; genus Berghia; species Berghia stephanieae. The sequence continues at coordinate 25,923,730 of NC_088373.1, read as the reverse complement.
TTTTGAGTCTGTTGGGCGGCATTTTTTAAAATGGAAGAGAGGGTGAAAGAAGGAAAGAGAGAGAGAAGTTTATTTTTGATTTGTAGCATAATATCGTAAGGAGAGTGTAATTTCAATATTGATCAAATCCTTCAAACCATTACCAGTATCATTCATATGTTAATTCTGTTATTTACATACAGCACCTGGGTGGGATGCTCTGACTTTCCATAGTGGGCAGGGAGGTCACTCACTGTGTCCTCTATCCCGTTATATCTGTTTTCCAACTTTATTTATATCTTTGTCGTGGAATGAGATGACTTGGTTTTGTCCTTTCCATTATTGGCCATTGGCAGGGTTCTTCCTTTGCAGTGAGGGAAAATGTCAAATGAAAAGTTAAATTTTTGGGAGATGATATTTTTTTTCCATATAAATCATCTCTCTGTTATGTAGTACCGCTATATGTGTTGTTTTGAATGTATAATGTAAGCATTTGAGTGTGTTCCTCTTAGTGGGATCCTGTGCTTGTGGCTTGATAAGACTTTAAGATGATCTCAAACTATGCACAATGATAGTAAGCTCTTGGAAACTACATCACTTCCCTTTTCGAACCATTCCCCCTCGTCTTAATTTTTCTTGTGTGCCAACATTTATTTTGTATTTATTTTTATGAGATTACTTGGTTTCGTTCTATGTGCAGATATGTGGTCTAGTGGTAAGGCGCTTGCTTTCAAATCGGAAGGTGCTGGGTTCGAGCCTCGCTGTGGCGCATAGTTGAGTCCTTGGAAAAGGCTCTTTACTCCCATTCTCTCACCGTACTCAGGTGTAAAATGAGTACCTGGCCGTTAACAGCGTTGTCTCTGTCCGAAAAAAAGTGTAATATCGCCTAACAGTCGTCATGTCCCGTCCTTCATGTTAAGTGTTGCTGTTGGCCAGGGACCCTATGTAAAGCGCTTTGAACACGTTTAGTGGATATTGCGCTATATAAAAGCTCAATTGAGAAAAAAATTATTTTCTGGCCAAGGCTGTAACATGTCTGAGGGGGAAAGAGTTGAATGAAAAGTGTTCATTTTGGGAGATGATATTTTTTTTTCCTTGTAAATCATCTTTCTCTGTACTGTTATAATTTTTTGTTCTAATATATTTTGTAAATATTGAAGTGTAATTCACTGAGAGTTGTCTTGTGCTGGTGCTTGGATGGGAGTTTTTATGTGATTTCCAACTAAGCACATTGGAATCGAATTTGTTCCTTATTTGAACCAGTTTCCCTGATCTTACTTTGTTTTCAGTTGCTTAAAAATTGTAAATCTAGAATTTTTTGACTATCCCATTTTCTTCCTTTTTGCTATAGATAGTATGAAGTTGACGTCACTTGGGTCTTTGTTATTGCTTTTTGCCATCCGCGTTTATGAGTAATGCTCACCTAACTGTATTAACTAGACTATAAAAGTTCATGGTAACACATAGTTTTGTGTGTTTGTCCGTTATACTTCTGTATGGCAATGTTATGAGCTTCTTAACAAGTGCATACTATCTATAGCTAAACTGAAATGACTTAAATGTGTCGCAAGTACCGTAAAACCCTTAAAAACAAAACGTCATTCCATGGTAATATTGCGACTCTATTATTGTCATTTTTTTCTTTCTATCCTGTCGTTATGGCTGTATTAATTGCATTCTTGCTTATTTTTTTTTTAAATATTGTATTTAGCCATTAATGGCAATAAAAATTTTTTTTTTTTAAATCTGGCATATTAAATTGGAATTGTGATTCACAACTGGTGCCTATAAGTTGGCCATCTAGTTTGTGAGCGTTTACGGTAGTTTACCACAATGTTCTGACACATGAGATTCCAATGTAACATTGTATTGCTAAGTGCATGTTTAACTCGCCTTAATATGCCTCTGGTAAACACCTTTCCGCATGTTATCTGCATTCAGTCTGCAAGTTTTCATACAATAAGGCAACATTTATGTCTTCTTCGATAAATGATATGATGAAAAATCAAAAGAAGTTCCATCGTAATGGATTTCCATTGTGCTATTTTCTTATCCATAATGTTTGAATCTTTTTTCTATTTTTTTTACAACAGCCTTCTCTCATTTGCCTTACGTTACAGATTTTATTATCATTGTCTTATCTTCTATCTTCCACTTTTCACAACAAAATCTGAAAGTCCTATGAAATGATCTGAGGATTAGATAAGATTACTGGGTAGAGTTCATGACCTCCCATAGTGGGCAGGGAGGTACTTACTGTGTCTTCTATCCCCCTGTACCTGTTTTTCAATTTTTTTCTGTCTTTGTCTTGGAATGAGATTACTTGGTTTTTTTCCTGATCCTTGTCGGAGTTCCTTGGCTGGCAGGGATATAGTCGAATGTATAGTTATTGTTTTGGGAGATGATATTTTTTACCTTGTAAATCATCTCTCTGTTATGTATTGTATTATGCTTTCTTTATGTTATATATGATTTGTAAAACATTCGAGTGTGTTCTTCTTAGCAGGGACCTGTGCTTGTGTCTGGATGGGACTTTAAGTGATCTCAAACTAAGTACTTTGATAGAGTGCTTTTGGAATCTACACCTGTTTCTTATTTGAACCAATTCCCCTTTGTCTTCCCTTTTCTTGGATGCTTTATTGTAATTGTAGAACTTTTTACTATCCCATTTTCTTCCTTTTTACTGGCGCTGATATGACCTTAATGTGTTGCAAGCGCCGTAAAACCCTTAAAAACAAAAACAAAAAACAATCAACCGCTGTACAAGCTTGTGAGTTCGTATTGGGAACAAAGTTCGAATTTCAAAACACAAGAGTGTCAGAAATCATTTATTCTACCCCTCAATTGATTCCTATTTCGTCATCGTTGAATAAAAGACATCTTTTTTAAACAGAATTTGATTTTTAGTGGAAATTTAACAGTTTATATTCCGACGTCACAAATCATTATTATTTCTGTATATATAGCCTTTGTGACGTAATCCCAACATTGTGTTAAAAAATGAAAATTGACAATTGTTGTCATTTTATTGAAGTTTTTTTTTTTTTAATGATGTGCACACAACTACATAAGAACTAAAACCCCCATAGTGGGCAGGGAGGTACTTGCTGTGTCTTCTATCCCCTTATATCTGTTTTCCAACTTGCTTTCTTTCTTTGTCTTGGGATGGGATTACTTCGTTTTTATCCGGTCCACGGCCCGCGGCCGGAGTGCTGACTTAGATGGAAACAGTTAACTGCATATTTATTGATTTTGTTTTGGGAGATGATGTTATTTTCCTTGTAAAACATCTCTCTGTTTTGTATTATTATATTTCGTATTTTGAATGTATAATGTAAGCATTTGAGTATATTCCTCCTCTTTATTGGATTTTATGCTTTTGTTCGGATGAGGCTTATAGGTGATCTCAAACTAAGTACATTAGTGGTATGCTCTTGGAATCAACATCTGATCCCTATTTGTTCCCAAGTCCCCTTTGTCTTGCTTATTCTTGGGTATTTTAATCTTAATTCTAGAACGTTTAACTATCCCATTTTCTTCCTTTTTACTGGTGCTGATGTAACCTAAATGTGTTACAAACGCCATAAAACCCTTAAAAACTAACATGGTTGATTATGTGATAAAATGACATATTTGTGATGGGAATTATGGCTTGTTATATTTGCTTTTGTTGCGAAAGTCCTTTAACTTTACCTATTGAATTGTTCTTGAACAAAACAATTACAAATACAGATTTTATTATCATGAATGTTGTTTTTGCTGTACAGTATAATAAATGTAGATTTTGTTTAACTTACTTGTAAGGGTAAAGGGAACGCTTTTGACAACGTGCAATAGAATTTTTCTTTTTCTTCTTTTCCTTACATTTGCCTGTACCAGTTGATTCAATAGTTTCTGATAGTGATAGTAGTTAATTGCACATCTGAATAGCGTATGGGTGGGGGGGGGGGGGGGGGGGGGGGGGGGGAATGATTGTTTAGATTTTGTGACAACAATTTGTGTGGGAAGAAATATATTGTTATTTTATATTTTTATTTTTTTATTATTTTTTTTTTTGCTTAAAAACACATTGAGCACAGAATGTACAGTAGCATGGAATCATGTTAAAGCCAACACCTGGGTGGGGTTCCTGACCTCCCATAGTGAGCAGGGAGGTACTTACTGTGTCTTCTATCACCTTAAATCTGTCTTCCAACTCACTCTCTATCTTTGTCTTGGAATGAGATTACTTGGTTTTGTCCTGGCCCTGGAAGGATACCCTAGCTGGGAGGGAAACAGTCAAATGTATTGTTAGTTTTTGAAGATGATATTTTTTTTCCTTGTAAATCATCTCTTTGTTATGCACTGCATTATGTTTTATTTACATATTATATATGATTTGTAAACATTTGAGTGTATTCCTCTTAGTGGGGACCTGTGCTTGTGTCAGGATGAGACATTTAGGTAATCTCAAACGAAGTACACTGATAGTGTGCTCTTGGAATCTTCCCTTTTCTTGGGTGCTTTAATAATAATTCTAGAACTTTTGACTATCCCATTTTCTTCCTTTTTACTGGCGCTGATATGACCTTAATGTGTTGCAAGCGCCGTAAAACCCTTAAAAACAAAAAGAAAAACAAAAGCCAACACCACCAGACCTGTTTCAGCAAGTTTAACTTGATCCACCAATATCAATGCAACACACTTAACTAGATAAAGAACAGAAAATGTTAGCCGACAACAAGAGGTGTTGACTTATACGGGTTCCACTGTATATTCAGATTTTAAGTGGCGTTTATCTCGACGTTACAAATACAAACAACTCTTGTTCCTTTGCTTCAATGTTTCTTAGGCATGTACAAATATGACCCGAAAGTGTTGCAAGCGCTCTACATAAAGCGTTGCAAGTGCAATAAAAGGCCTCTTAATTACCTCACTCAATCCTAACACTAGTATTACTTTTACTCCATCATTATATACTAACAAATTATATGCATATTACCGATGCTGTTGTCTTTAATTTCTACATGATTTGTAGTCGAGTCAGAACATGAACAGTACCCTTTAACTGAGTACGGTATTTTTTTGGTGAGAGTGAGCAGGGCATAGGTTGAAGGTTAGGATTGATTGAGTTAATAAACTTGAACATCTATCTTCAAAATTCGATGTGTTTTTTTTTTGTTTTTTTTTTAGTAACTTAATTCATTTGACTTTGTGTGTCGTCGAAATGAGGGTCAAAGTTACAGATTATACGAAAGGTCAAGGTCATGAATAGGGGCTGAGAATGAAAACACTATTTCCTATTATTATGATTGAATTGTTCCAATGGAATTTAATTGTTTTATTTTTCACAGAGAGAGAGAGAGAGAGTGAGAGAGAGAGTGTGTGTGTGTGTGTGTGTGTGTGTGTGTGTGTGAATGAGGGAGAGAGATAGAGAAAGAAAGGGAGAAAGAGAGAGTGAATGAGGAAGAGATAGAGGGAGAGAGAGAAAGAGAGAATTTTATTATTAATAATGCTTACAATCTGTATATCTTATTTGTTCATTTCCTTGCTCAGAAGAAACCCGAAGACAAGAAAAAGATAAAAGGGAATAAAAATCCAGAATAAAACCGTATGACGTATTGTTGACTTTATTGTTTCCATTTCTGTCCATTGTAGGAGTTCTGGGTGGAGACAGCAGCAGCTACAACAAAAAGACAAGATAATGGAGTTGATGTGGCAGAAATGAGGCTGTTGAGATGGTCACTTGGCTGGACAACTGGGAGGGGTTCCTGACCTCCCATAGTGGGCAGGGAGGTACATACTGTGTCTTCTATACCCTTATATCTGTTTTCCAACATGCTCTCTGTCTTTGTCTTGGAATGAGATTCTGGGTGGGGTTCCTGACCTCCCATAGCGGGCAGGGGAGTACATACTGTGTCTTCTATACCCTTATATCTGTTTTCCAACATGCTTTCTGTCTTTGTCTTGGAATGAGATTACTTGGGATTTTTTTCCTGACCCTCGTCTGAGTCTTGGCTTGGAGTGGGAGGGAAACAGTCAAGTGCATAGTTGTTTTGGGAGATGATATTTTCTTCCTTGGAAATCATCTCTCTGTTATGTATTATTAAATTTGTTATTTTGAATGTATAATGTAAGCATTTGAGTGCATTCCTCTTTGTTGGATTTTGTGCTTTTGTTCGGATGAGACTTAGGTGATCTCAAGCTAAGTACATTGGTGGTATGCTCTTGGAATCAACATCTGATCCCTATTTGTTCCCAGTTCCCCTATATGGTGCTGTATGTGGGGAACAGGAAGTGGAAAAGTGAAACAGATTTGAAGTTGGGGGATGCCTCCATTCAAATTGTTGACAAAGTGAAAAACCTTGGCACATTCTTAGACTCTGACTGTCGATGGAGCATCAGGTTAATAATTTGGTTAGATCTCTCTTTTTCCAACTAAAAAAGATTGCTTCCATTAGACGGTTCATATCTGAGGATGTGACCAAGCACCTGGTTGTGTCCCTCGTACTATCGAAATTGGATTATTGTAATGCTCTGTTGTTTGGCGTCTCGCAATACAATCTGAAACGTCTTAAGATTGTCCAAAACAGCGCTGCCAGACTGGTATTCATGAAGCGTAGGTGCGACTCTGCCGGACCTCTACTTCATGACCTGCATTGACTGCCTGTTGAGAAAAGGATTAAATTCAAAGCTTGTGTTTTAGTGTATCGTTGTCTTGAAGGTACTGCCCCTTCCCTTCCTACCTTTCGGAACTAATTGAAAGATATTCAAAACCCTGCCCCTTATGTTCGGCCAGTGATTCCACAAAACTAGTTGTCCCTCGAATTCAGAATGAGATCCTTTTCTCATTTCGGACCCTCTATTTGGAACGCCTTACCGCAGAGCATTCGAAAAAGAATCTTTGTCTATTTTTAAACGTTCGCTTAAAACATATCTGTTTCGATTTTAGTAGATGGTATGAGAAGCAAGATAGGTTTGGTTTGTGTTGTGTGTTGTGTTGTGTGTGTGTGTGTGCGCGCGTGTGTGTGCGTGTGTTTGTGTGTAAATGATTATGTTTCAGCCAAAGTAATTTGTAATTTAAGCGCTTAGAGTCTGGTGTCTCGGAGTTATAGCGCTATATAAGTTTTCAGCATTATTATTATTTATATCTTACTTTTTCTTGGGTGCTTTAATTGTAATTCTAGAACGTTTTACTATCCCATTTTTTTTTCTTTTTACTGGCGCTGATATAACCTAAATGTGTTGCAAGTGCCGTAAAACCCTTAAAAACAACAGCAAAAAAAAAAACCCCCACATAAAATACATATTAAAAACCCCAAGTCTCGTTACAGCCGAATTTCAAGGGAAACAACCAAATGGCTTAAATCACCATTTTTTAAAATCATTTGTTGTGTCCCTTGGTATGAAACCGCACCCAAAAAATGAGTTCTTGCCTTTTTTGTGTTTTTTGTTTTGTGTATATAATATATATATATATATATATATATATATGTGTGTGTGTGTGTGTGTGTGTGTGTGTGTGTTTAATAACTGAATTAGAATCACAAATGTGAACCAGTGTGCAACAGACTTAGCCTCACCCCCCCCCCCCCCCCCCCCCCCCCCCCCCCCCCCCCCCCCCCCCCCCCCTCAAATGTATGATTATATAGTTGTTTGGTGAGGATATTATTTTCCTTGTAAATAATCTCTCTATGTATTACGTATGTAGCAGTAGCAGTTATAGTTGTTGTTTTGTGCTTGGGTCCTGATGAGACTTTTAGGTGATCTTGTGGATTTAAATTTAACTTTTTTCTTTTGTAATACTTCTTTGCCTAGATCTCCGTTGCCTTTAGCTTTGGGCTTACATGAGCGTAATGTGATTTACAACGTGCTTTCTGTCTTTGTCTTGGAATGAGATTACTCGGCTTTGTCCTCGCCCTGGCCGGAGTCCTAGCTGGGAGGGAAACAGTCAAATGCATAGTTATTATTTTGGGAGATGATATTGTTTTTCCTTGTAAATCATCTCTCTGTTATATATTATTATATTTGTTATTTTGAATGTATAACGTAAAAATGTGAGTGCTTTCCTCTTTGTTGGATTTTGTGCTTTTATCCAGATGAGACTTATAGGTGATCTCAAACTAAGTACTTTGATAGTGTGCTCTTGGAATCTACATCTTATCCCTATTTGTTCCCAGTTCCCCTATGTCTTACTTTTTCTTGGGTGCTTTAATTGTAATTCTATAACTTTTTACTATCCCATTTTCTTCCTTTTTACTGGCGCTGATATGACCTAAATGTGTTGCAAGCGCCGTAAAACCCTTAAAAACAAACTTTTGTAATACTTCTTTGCCGAGATCTCCGTTACCTTTAGCTTTGGGCTTACATGAGCGTAATGTGGGCTTACGTATGCATTGTATTTGGATATATTGAGTGGGTTACGGCGCCTCCGTTTATATTTATAGATAGTATGCACTTGGCTAAGAAGCTCACAACATTGCCATCCGGAAGTACAAAAGACAATACACAAAACTATGAGTAACCATGAACGTTTATAGTCTGGTTAATACAGTTTAGTGAGAATCACTCACAAACGCGGATGGCAAAATACAATAACAAAGGCTTGAGTGACGTCATCTTCATTCTATCTATAGCCTGTAAAACAGGTGTAGATTCCAAGAGCACACTTCTGTTTTCCAATATTATCCTTTCTGTCTTTGTATTGGAATGAGATTACTTGGTTTTGTCCTGGCCCTGGCCGGAGTCCTAGCTGGGAGGGAAACAGTCAAACGAATAGTTATTGTTTTGGGAGATGATATTTTTTTCCTTGTAAATCATCTATGTATTATCATATTTGTTATTTATATCTATTGGATTTTTTGTTTGTGTCCGGATGAGACTTATAGGTGATCTCAAACTAAGTACATTGATGGTATGCTCTTGGAATCTACATCTGATCCCTATTTGTTCCCAGTTCCCCTTACTTTCTCTTGGGTGCTTTAATTGTAATTCTAGAACTTTTTACTGTCCCATTTTCTTCCTTTGTGTTGCAAGCGCCGTAAAACCCTTAAAAACAAAAACAATTTCTTGTAAATCATCTATTATGTTTTGTTTACATAATATTATATATGATTTTGGGTGTATTCCTGTTAGTGGGGAGCTGTACTTGTGTCTGGATGAGACTTTGACGCATCTCTAAATACATTGACACTGTGCTCTTGGAATCTACATGTTTCCAATTTGAACCAATTTCCCTTTGTCTTAACTTTTCTTGGGTGCTTTAATTGTAATTCTAGAACATTTTACTATCCCATTTTCTTCCTTTTTACTGGCGCTGATATGACCTTTGTCGCAAGCGCCTTGAAAACAAAACAAAACCAGGATTCCGACCAACCATTGAAACGAAAAGACCAATTAATCTCATACCAAGACCGAGAAAGAAAGGAATTAAAAAATAAAACAGACATAGAGGGATAGAACACACGGCAAGTAGTAGTAGAATAGAATACTTAACAAAGATGATTTACAAGAATATTAACTCTCAAAAAAGGAATTTTCTACATTTGACTGCTTCCCTCTCGGCTAAGGATCCCTTGCCAAGATCTAAATCCCAAAAAGACTGAGATGATAAAAGTTTCTCGACTTACAATTAAAAGCACTTTAGAAATTTGTTTGTTTTTAAGGGTTTTACGGCGCTTGTTTATTTTTTGTTTGTTTTTAAGGGTTTTACGGCGCTTGCAACACATTAAGGTTATATCAGCGCCAGTAAAAAGGAAGAAAATGGGATAGTTAATTGTTCTAGAATTACAATTAAAGCATCCAAGAATAAGACAGACAAAGGGGAATTGGTTCAAATAGGGAACAGATGTTTACAAATCGTATATAATACATCAACAAAACATGATGAGAGATGATTTACAAGGAAAGAAATATCATCTCCCTAAACTAATTATACATTTGACTGTTTCCCTCCCAGCCAGGGCCAGGACAAAACCAAGTAATCTCATTCCAAGACAAAGACAGAAAGCAAGTTGGAAAACAGATATAAGGGGATAGAAGTAGAAGACAAAGTAAGTGCCTCCCTGACCACTATGGGAGGTCAGGAACCCCACCCAGAAGAGAGAGAGAGAGAAGGGGAGGGGGTAGTAGAAAAACAAAGCAATCCAAAAGATTGAAGTACGATTTTCTTTATTATTATGATCATGAAATTTTAATTATAAAATGCATTTTTATCACAATCTTGTAGGCTTCGTCATTAGTCTGACTTGGCATTAATTCATTATTTTTTTTTTTTATGTTTTCCAATTTTTAGAAAAGAAAACCAATGTAACTCTCTGTAGTATAGTGTGGGTCTCCTTTCTTTTTTCTTTCATAGTAGGTACAGTTTTCTTGGAATTTAATATTATTATATTACATACTTACAACACAGGTCTTAGATATAATAATATAAGGTTTTCCCATACAGCCTCTCTTATTTCAAAAAGCAAAAAAAATAAATTTTTAAATAAAATTAAAATCCATCCAAAATTCTCTATCGTCTGTCCAGACACACACATCAGACATCCAGTAAAAAAAAGTTTTACTCACTCAATCCTAGAGATTTTTGCTACTTTTCAAAATTGGAAAAAAAAAATGTATTCAAAATGAGCATGTACATAGATAGTTTTATACAACTACCATTAACATGTAAAAGCTAAAAAACATTAACTTTGATACTACGCCTATAATTTGTATCAGAAAAATGTAATAAATAGGCATGGAGTAAAAGTAACCCGGGTAAGCTACGGATATTGTCGGTGTTCTGTTAGGGTTGAGTGAGTTAAAATAGAACCTTTGGATTGATCCAAGGATTCCAAAGAGACAAATTTTAAATGCAGGCACTGGTGTTAAAAATATAAAGATCTGAAAAGGTGTGTGTAGGAATCGTTTGTTTTGTTTTTGTTTTTAAGGGTTTTACGGCGCTTGCAACACATTTAGGTTATATCAGCGCCAGTAAAAAGGAAGAACATGGGATAGTAAAAAGTTCTAGAATTACAATTAAAGCACCCAAGAAAAGTAAGACAAAGGGGAACTGGGAACAAATAGGGATCAGATGTAAATTCCAAGAGCATACCACCAATGTACTCAGTTTGAAATCACCTACAAGTCTCATCCAGACACAAGCACAAAATCCAACATAGAGGAACACACTCAAATACTTACATTATACATTCAAAATAATAATAATAATACATAACAGAGAGATGATTTACAAGGAAAAAAAATATCATCTCCCAAAACAATAACTACGCATTTGACTGTTTCCCTCCCAGCTAGGACTCCGGCCAGCGCCAGGACAAAACCAAGTAATCTCAATCCGAGACAAAGACAGAAAGCATGTTGGAAAACAGATATAAGGGGATAGAAGACACAGTATGTACCTCCCTGCCCACTATGGGCGGTCAGGATCCCCACCCAGGTGTAGGAATCAGTGCCAGACAAAGCAGTAAAAAAAGTATACCAAAAAAAATTATTTTTTTAAAATCAGCCACCCTAGACTGTTTCTTCAAAACACAATTTTTCAGATCTTTATCTAATACCAACACTCGCTTGATTCGAGCACACCGAGTTCTTGCACAGTCTGCAATGCTGCAACACATGCGACACAATGGAGCTGGGTGGCCGAATTCATTTATTTCCAATGAGCATCGGATTTCAGTTCGGCGCGCTTTTTTTTTGGTTCTCCCAAGAGCGTGCTAGAAGAACCCAGCAAAGTCCTGTAACTGTAATTTCCATAAAATCCCTTCCAATTTCTTGCCAAAATATCATTTCTTTGTCTCTTTCTCCATCCAGTGCTAATTTTGTACCAAACTATATCAAAAAATCGTCTTTATTGATAGTGAACAATTTCAACTGAAACCAAACATCACATTCTTACTACTTTTATCCAAGCCAGCGTGCAGTAACAGCAAAGTTCTTCCAGCTTTCAAGGACCCATAATGCCAATGCCAGTAAAATAGAATTACAATGATAAAAGACAGGATTGTTTGGGTTTATATTTTCCCACAGCCACACATACCACACACACACACACACACAACTTTCCACTCCCATAAATATAAAACCATCATCCTTTCCTTTAAAAAAAAAATTCAGATAACTCCCGTTCGATAACATTAAAAAATATAATATAGGGATATTAACCCTCACAATCATTCTTGCATAAGTCTTGATATACATGAAAACACTCTGGCATTCATTAAGAACTACTAGTAAAACTCAATAAACATAACAACATCATTATAGAATGGTGGCCCAGAAAAAAAATAAAATAAAACCCTCTCAGAAATAATCAAAATATTCCTTTTAATTTTTAAGATATCTCTCTATGTTTTGGGCTTGTAAAATAGCAGTGATTCAGAACATTTTGCAGTTTATTTTATTTATTCATCTTTAGTTCATGAGATATTGAGGTATGAAGTCGGGAAGGTAGAGAATTGTCAAACTTAGAAAAATGCGTTCAATTTGTGAGAATAAACGTCATCATAAACATCAATCTCATGATTTCATCATATAAAATATACAAATAATGATAAATATTCTCACAAATAGCTTTCAGCATTGCAAATAGGAGTAAGAGGGTTTAAAATATGCTATGGGTAATTATTAAAAAGTTCATTTCATCATCCCAGCCGTTTATAACGAAATTTTGCCCTTGTCTTGAAAAGACTGAGTGTGCATTCCTATGAGTCAGCACAGATAACATAACAAACATTTCCAGACTACCAGATAAGATTACTTATAAAAAATTTGTTTTTTTAAATCCTGCCAAATAGGTCATTCATTTATCGTCAAAAATAAAAAATAAAAACATTTTAAAAAAGAAAAACAAAAATTGGCCACACTAGCCAGCAAGAATCACATAGGTCTAGGTGAAAACGGATAAATCCGTACTTGTTATTGTAAAACCAATAAAAGAGAAATCAGAATCCGTTAAGGAAGACTGACCTGCCACACCTCTGTATGATACTCTTACTTAGGAAAAAAAAATTCGAAACGTAGATCGGGGGAAGGGGGTTGGGGGAGATCTGTATTGAACTTTAGTAAAAAAAAAAAAGGATAATTCCTGGCATTGCAGCGTTTCTAAAAAGGGGCCCATAAAAATGCTTCCGAATAGCTGGAGTGTAGATCATATAAAAAGATACAACTATGCATCGATGGGGTCAGAGGGAGTCAGCTGACTGTCCCCACTGTCCGGGAATGCCAGAGACAGCAGACCACATAATCTTACACTGCCCTGTGACGAGATGGTTTCGAGGCTGTCTTCAACCGTGGTGACGAATTTATTTATTCTTTTTTTTTGTTTGTTTGTTGCTTTAGGTCTCTTCCAACACAATTGAGGTTATATGAGAGACCGCTGAAACAAAAAAACAAGCAATCTAACAAAAATAGTACAAATGTAAATCAAAATCATAACCTAAAGATATCATAAGCTAAATTATAAATAACCAAGAACAAACAGGCAGAAGATTTACAGGAAAAAAAATATCCCCTGTCAAAAATACAATCACAAACCAAAGAAGCAGGATATGCTAGTAAAGAGAAGAAGAAACGACATCACTATCCGATCGTACACCCATGCGAACATCATAGGTATATGATTCAAGGGTGATGCTCCCATCCAACCACCCGCTGACGAATTTAAAGACTGGCTGGAGACTTCCAGTGTGGAGATGTAACCATACGTTTCTAATATACATAGCGATGCCCCATTTGCCAATTTTTTTAAAAACCTAAACATTTTTCTTGTAAAAGAATATATATGAAAATATTTCGTACCAAGCTTCTCTTCATAAAATGGTCTCAGCTTTAAATCATAGAAAAGGATGCATTATGTCCATCTAGCTTCCACTTAACTGTTGCATTTAAACAACTAACACTTTCATCTTTTAAAACAATTTTTTTAAAACACAGCTCACCAAGATCGACCGGAAGATTTTTAAAATGCCCGTCTTCCATCTTTAGCAGGCAGAAAAAAGGACATCGCAGGACATACGCAGGGAAGAAATTAACTTATGCCCAAAAAAAAATAATAATCCCGAAATCCATTTTCCAACAAATTCAAAAAGCCTTAAATTGAAACATTTTGAAATGTGACCCACTGCCTCCAAACAATATAAAGTCAGGGGTGATCCAGATGCCAGAAAGAAATCAAAATCCTATTTCACTTTCAGAACCCCAGAAATCCAGGTTAAGATGTTTCATTGTTTTTGTTTTTAAGGGTTTTACGGTGTTTGCAGCACATCGAGGTCATATCAGCGCCAGTAGAAAGGAAGAAAATGGGATAGTAAAAAATTCTAGAATTACAATTAAAGTACCTAAGAAAAAGGAAGACAGAGAAAAGATGTAGATTCCAAAGAGCATCCTATCAGTGTACTTAGTTTGAGATCACCGAAACATCTCATCCAGACAGAAGACCAGGAGGTCCCCACTCAAATGTTTACAAATCATAAATATGTAAAACAAAAATATCAGTGTATAATTATAACAGAGAGATGATTTACAAGGGAAAAAAAAAAAAAATTTCCCAAAACTATAAATTCAACTGTTTCTCTCCCAGCCAAGGACTCCGGCCAGGACAAAACGAAGTAATCTCATTGACATTGCAAGACAAAGACAGAAAGCAATTGGCAATTGAAAAACAGATATAGGGGGATAGAAGACACAACAAGTACCTGCCTGCCCACTATGGGAGGTTGGGAACCCCGCCCAGTTAAGCTGGAAATCTTGCACCCACTAGGCCAAAGGCATTCCCCATTTCTTACCAAAACAAACATTTCCAAATTATCAAAACTCATTATAAAATAAAATCAAAATTAGGCCATAAATGGCTCCTAAAAAAAATGAATTAAGATACCAATGAAATCAATGTCGGAAGTGGCAGATCAGTAGATGAAGAAGCAACTGATCCACACTGCTGGCCAAAATCAATCTTTGTTACTATTTTTATCTCTTTTGCTTTCAGTTTCCTTTTGTCTCCTTTGATTCCAAATGCCATCAATTTATCATAATCCGTGTTAGAACGTCGTATAACATATATGACAAGGCTCTGGGAGAGGACTGTGTTTGGGTTTTAATTGATGTATTAAAATCCTCAAAGTAAAATATTACGTACAACGATTTCCGATTCAGATCACAGAGATTAATCCACAAGTAAAAGAAAAAAATCTTGTTCTGGTTACCTCTGACTTTTCATAATAATACATAAAAACAAACAAAAAAACTCGAGATTTCCACAGATATTTTCCACACCTATCGTTGTCCATCCAGAGTACAGAGATTAATCCACGAGTAAAAGAATAAAAATCTTGTTCTGATTATCTCTTTGACCTTTCATAATGCAACATAAAAACCAAAACAAAAACAAACAAAACAAAAAGAAACCCTAAAACTTCCTCCGATACTTTCCACATATGCTGATCCACATCCATTGTCTGTGTAACATGATGATATTTATATGTATATATGTACAAACATACTATTATTATTATTAAAGATCTCTAGAATAAATTCCATTTCTTTCACGGTATTTCTCCTTCCAATCAACGAAGTAATGGTAAATAATAATAACAATAGTAATAATATTAATAATAATAATAATAAATATTAAGTCATAATTCACACACCACCAGCCCTCTGCTGCAATGATGATGATGATGTTTGTTGTTGTCGTACATTTTATGAGGAATCACAGGGTGTTTTCATGGATTGTCCTTCTATCAAAACTATATACAATGAATGACGGCTTGTCACAACGAGATGAGATTTCACCACCTTTCCCAACAAAAAAATAAACTCTGCAAAATGTCGTATCGTATCGGTGTGATCTTGTAAGTGTAAGATCATATGTTCAGCAAATTAGAATTTTTTTTTTTAATTTGAAAACCCGAGAAAATCCCATGTGATGTTTACAATGGATGAAAAAATTATCCTCCCGAGCAACCGTATTTTTCAACAACAACAAAAAAAAAAAAGAAAATAAAAAATAAAAACAAAGACATTTTATAATGGTAAACCTTCCCACTATTACTATTACGAAAAATTAGTTGAAAATAAGAAATATTGGCTCCATTTTCAGAACTTCATGGGCATCTCTTTACCAAACTTATTGAAAATGAAAGTTGATGCCGAATTATATGACTTTAAGGATTTTGAAGTGCTATTTAATCCCTATGAGGGGAAATTGTTGATTTTTGAAGTTAACTAAAGCAACTACAATCTTTACCTCCCAAAATTTACACATTTTTACATTTTCACGTAGCCTGGTGTATGTGTACAGTGAATTGCATAAGACTTGCCAACCAATCTCGACCATTTATCATATTTTTTCAGAAATTTCAGTTCAGTTTCCTCAAATGTGTCAAAACCTAACATTCGCTGAATTTATGGAGTCTTTTCAAACTGGCAGAGGGAGGGGGAAAAAAAAACCCCTGTAATTCCTATGGCAATCATCTGCCTGGCTATGCAGGTTCACAGCTTGGTGGAGACGATATTCAACTCATCCACTTTAATGATCCCCCCCCCCCCCCCAATGCCCCCTTCCTTTTCATTCTAATGAGCTGATCATATGATAACAACAAACTTATCAGAGACTACTTGCAGCACAACACCCCTGTGTTGCAAAAGGTGGGTATAGTGTATCTCTTCAACACAAAACAACAAGGTCAAGGTCAGTTATTATTATTAATGACTGGCAACGGGACTCTGCTGCACGCAGACCCCTACCATAGGAGACTCATCTCCCCTTTCCGTGCTCCCCCTACTCCTGCTGTGGTGGTGGTGGTGGTGATGGTGAGAGTTCGAGTGGTGGGGAGGAGGATGATGATGATAGTGTTGGTGGTGACTCGACGAAGACGTGGATAGAGAGGACGCTGCTGGTTCTCCTCCTATCAGCATTGCTTGGGAAGCGGCGAGTGAGGATGACGATGATGATATTGATGGGGAGGAAGGTCCCTCGGCTAACTCAAACGGATAGGAGGAGGAGGAGGAAGAGGCAGGGTTGTTGCTAGTGGCAACAGGTGTGGTTGTGTTTGATTTGGCCAGGTTCATCCAATTGACAGAGTATGCAGCCGGAGATGAAACTGGGAAGCCACCGGCTGCCAGTGACGTGATGTTGATAGACTGGCCAGGTTGGCTGGCGGCTGGGTTAAATCCCACAAAGGACAAGTCTTGCGGCGACAGTGGAATGGGCATTCCAACTGCCGGTTGAGATTGGGTGTTGTGGGACAGAGGTATGACCGGGATTGGGCCGCCGGGCTGGGCATTGCTGCTGACGTCTATTAGTAGAGCAGGACTCGTGAGAACGGTTGCATTCGTATCAGCACCAGCTCGGACTGGGTTGTGTTGATGATAAGATTTTCGCTGATAAGACGGTGGACTGTTGACAGATGGTGGTTGTGAGGAGAAATGTTGTTGTTGTTGTTGTCGCAGGAGGGCAAGGTTGGTCAAATCAACAGGGATGTTAGTGTTATTGGAAGACAAAGTAGTCACTGTTGACGATGAAGAGGACGATGAGGAAGAGGCATGGGGGGTAAACAGTGCTTGGTTTGAGAGGTGACTGCCACCACCGCTGCCGCCTGTTGCGTCAGAATGATGCAAGTGGGTATTGAGACTGGAGAGACTGGACGAGTCGTACATGTCTCCACCACTGCTTCCTCCGAGAATAATGGAAGAGTTTGATGCGGAGGATGGGGAAACCATCTCGTGGTGGTGATGGTGTGGGTTACTGTGTTGATGATGCTGGTGCAGCGAAGAGGAAGAAGAGGAGGAGGACTGTTGGCGATGATGGCCTGTGGAATTTGGATTGGGTACAAACTGATTCCCAACCACTGCACCCCCTCCCAGCATTAGACTGGTTGCCACAACATTTTGTTGTTCAGGAGGCGGTGGCGGCTGGTGATGTTTACGATGCTGGTGGTGCTGGTGGTAGCCAGCATTGTTGCTGCCTCGAGTCTCAGCACCTGAAGTCCTGGATGAGGTGTGGGCCTGGGGTGGGACTGGCCAGATATGGCAAGAAGTGCTGAACCCACCGCCACCCATTGAAGATCCCTGGACAGACTGTGGTGGGATGGACATTCCCTGACCCATAAGAGGGCTTTCGCATTCCATCGACGAGGATGTTGTCGTAGCCACCTGGTGGGCCGCTGGAGGCTGTTTGCCCAAGACGGCAGAGCTTGTCGGTGAGCTTATGGAGACATCGTTGTACGGCCCAACAGCCGTGTTGTGATACGATGGTTTCTGCTGTCGCTGCTGCTGCTGCTGCCCCAGCAGGCCATGGTAGTGGTGTTGACTACTGCTGTTATGTTGGTGGGTTGGATCCGACCGGGCTCTCCCACTGGACTGAGCTGACACTGGAAAAACAGAGAAGAGAAAAATTAATAGTCAGCAACCAGACTTGAGTTTTAGCTTTTTTATATAGCGCAATATACAATAATTGTGCTCAAAGCGCTTTACAAAGGGTCCCTGACCAACAGCAACACCTGACGTGTAGGACGAGACACGACGCCTGTTAAGTGATAGTACAATAGTACAATTTTTTTCGGACAGAGACAACGCCTGCTTCTACTTTCAATTTTTTTTTCCTTTTGTCTTCCTTCCTTGGAAAAGGCTCTTTACTCACATTCTCTCACTGTACTCAGGTGTAAAATGAGTACCTGGTCGTTAGCTTTGTCTTTGTCGGAAAAATTGTAATAATATCGCCTAACAGGCGTCATGTCTTGTTCTACATAGGTAAACATCCCCGTGTTTTATAATCAACGCAGAATTTTACAAAACAAGAAATGGCTTCTAAGTAGGGAATTTATAGGGAATCTGAAAATTAATCAAAGAAAATGGAAAAACAGAACATTCACAATTACTGTTGAGATTTTTAAAAGAATCTTTTTAAATAAAAAAAAAACAGTTGAGTTCTGACAATTTAAACCTAATTTACTTTTATAAACAAAAAAAACCCTGCACAGAATTTGATCGGACTGAAAATGAAACATGAACGCATCGCACAAAAAAGCAAACAAATCTTAGTTGGAAATGTCCTTTGTGGTATCAACAAAAAAATAAAATAAAAATAATAATAAATCAATGAATGAAAACAAAAGGTAACGACAACCAATTAAAACTTCATTCAAAATTAAAACAAAGAAAAGTTAGAACAATTTAATCAGAACGCAAAATGCAAAACGCATGAGTAAAATAAATATTATTTGTAAAATATAATACATTTACCTATAATTATGGACTGGAAAATAGAAAAGAAAAAGAAACAAATATTAAAATTTAATGATGAAAAAAAAACATTGAAAAGAGATAATACTAAATCATAAAACATAAAAAAAGTCGTATCAAAAAATAAACAAACAAAAAAAATTCAATCACTGGTTCGAATGCTGACACAATAGATTACTTGATGATAATAAAACTTGACAAGTTGTGTATCAAAATATGTCCTAGGTTGCTTCAACGTTGTACAATTTACGAACGTTTTACAAATGTGATGGGTCAATATGGAAGAATAACTGTTCGCTTTAAGCAACAAGTCTTTCCAATGTCATTAGAACTTCATTCTTATTGAATGACACGTAGTTTTATTAATTGTCTAATCATTATTGCCAGACTCAACTTAAATAATTCCTTCCTTTAGTTATATTAAAGAAATTAGAAAGAAAAAAATAAGATATCACAGCGGCATGAAGGTAATTTTTATCATTTGCAAGTTTTCAGCCTGTTGTCATTATCATTAACAACAGTGATAGTCTTTAGATTCTATAAAGAAATGCACAATTGTTATAGAATTGCTCTACATTCCCAGATAATTTTGGCCAATGAAAGACAAATGATAAAGATAATTACAAGACCTCAAAATTTGTATGGGGGCGGCAGTGGGAGAGAGAGAAAGAAAGAGAGAGACAGATAGACAGGAGAGAGAGAGAGAGGAGAGAGAGAGAGAGAGAGCATGCAGTTGGTTGGATGTAAAAAAGTTGCCCCAACAAGAGCAATGCAATGCGATAATCAACATAAGTAATAAAACCAGCAAGTGACTGTACAGTGTGTCTGTTGAGTGTGTCAATTACCAAAGAAGAATATGGGTGCAGTGAAAGATGTTAGGTGTCTTTATTTCATCTCATTTTTTTTTCTTCTTTTTAATCTTATTTTGGGGGGTGCCAGTGTGATTAATTAAAAAGGTTGGTTTATGATTCAATTAGTGTGAGTGACGGGTACCTACTGTAGTGGAAAAATGCACCACACGCAGAGCAAGCCCCCACGCCTTACTACTGGGCCCTGTGATGGTTCGTGTACGAATCAGTTTGCCTGGCGCTTACGGTAGAGGTACTGGAAGAATGTTGGGATTGGAGGAACAGGGTATCTAGATGTGGACGAGATAAAGGGGAGAATTGAAGAAAGGGGAAGGGGGGCAGGGGGGGGACAGGGGGGGTCGGGTAGTGGGGGGTGGGGGGGTGAGAGTGCTCAATGTTAGTTTTTGAACTTCTGTGCTTGTGCTCTCGTGTGTGCAATTATTCATTTGACTTTCTCATTTCAATCTTATAGGGTTTTTCTTTATCTATTTCTTAATTTTTTACATTTTTCTTGAGGTGGGTAATTTCAACAACACACAAAACACGCACACACAGACAAACACACACACACACAAAAAAGAGAGAAAAAAAGGAACACCCAATCTGCTTGAGTCAAATTTTTTTGAAGTAAAAATATGACTGCACGCTTGTGTTAATTAAAAATAAATTAATAATAATTTTCAACCTATACACTTAAATCAAATAAAAAATTAGAAATAATCTTTTTTAAAAAGAGGCGAAAAAAAGAGCAAAACAAAAGAATACATCTCTAAAAAAAAAAATAAAATAAAACACACACACTACTAATACAGAAAAAAAAAGTAAATAAAATGTATTGTTAAAAATTTAAAAAATCTTGATATATCTGTAAAATCTGCTGTTAAAACCAGAAAACGAATAGAAGAATCTACGACTTTTAAAAAACCTCTGACGGCTAAAGAAATACACCACAGTAATTTTCATTAGTATTAAATAAAGCAAAAAAGAATGAGACAGATAGGATTGAAATTATAAAACAGTGCAAAAAATAATAATGGAAATCTGAGCCCCTTTTATGTAATTTGATATAAAAGGCACGACGGATATAATAATAAAATCTGGTGTTTTAACAACTAGAAATATAGAAGCCTCTATAATCAACTCTGGAAATTACAAGGAGATCAAAAAATATTTTCGAGAAAACTTTACATACAAAATGATATGAGCCCTGGCACCAAACTTTCATAATCGATAAGTTTGACTGAATAGAAATTGTTTACGTAAATCGGACAACAAAGTCCAAATTTTGTATCTTTTTAAACAAAATTCTGTAAGAAATAGGCAGGCAATTTAACAGGTTTTGTGAATAGACAACAGATGTGCTTTGTTTAAGAATGATGCCGAAGACGAAGAAAAAAAAGAAAGAAGAAAAAGAGAAAGGAGAAGAAGAAAAAGAAGAAGAAAAATAAGAACCTCCAGTTCTCTAATGTGAAATATCTAGTACAGACATTGGGTTACGAATAGGGATATTCTAAATTTGGAAACAAGATAGCAAAAAAAAAAAAAAAATTGGCCCTGTCGTCATTTTCAAAAGTACCTTTAAATCAGACCTGCCAACTTGAAAATCTAAAAATTCGTAGTTCTTAGGAGATAATTGTAGTCGCTGTAGTTAACATTAAACAAGATAAACATCTGAACAAGTGTGTATGAAAGATGCTGGACAAAGCAAAAAAGAAAAATAGAAGAAAAAAACCATCCAAAAAAGTCAAGTCTACTTCCGATTCTTGGGACGGTCTTTTTTCTTCTATTTTTCTTTCTTGCTTTGTCTGGCACTTTCATACACACGTGTTCAGATCTTTATCTTATACTGGTACCTGCTCCTTAATTTCTTTAATTTGATATTAACATTACAAAATCAATAATTTACCCACAAAAAGTATAAATAAAAAATACTTCAAAATAATTAAAATTATCCAGTCTGGCAATAACTTTCATTTCCAATAAGTTTTAAACACTAAGAGATACTCATCAAGTTCTAAAATTGGAGCCAAAATTTCGCAATTCTATGAATTATTCATAGTAGTAGTAGTAGGTCTGTTTTAACTGAAATGCTGTAGTGGACAAATGGAGATAAAGATAAAGGTAGTAAATCTGACTCATGAATGAGTTTTATCTTTATCTCCATTTTATTGACTAATTTAGGCACCTGTATTCATTAGTCGACAAATGACTTGAAACAAAAAAAAAATAGAAGGAAAGGTTTTGTGACAACAATCCCTCTCATTTCTTTTTAGTTTATTTATTTTTTTTCTTTTCGATTTTTTAAATTATAAAATATGAACCCCTGAGTATAAATAATGTTTTTTTTTTTTTCAAAATGTTCTGTTCCAGTCCAGTATATAACGATGAACAAATCCCAAATAATCTAAGTCTGCTTGGGTAGCACGAAAACAAATAAATAGACACAAAATAAATAAATAAGGTTGGTTTTTTTTTTTTAAATAAACGAACAAACAAACCAGGAATAAATAAACACACATTTCAATTTGGACAGGAGATCCCCCCCCCCCCCCCCCCCCCCCCCCCAAAAAAATCTTATCATTTAAAAATATACCTTAACATTTTATATGAGATGTCCCGTCCCGTTCTGCTAAGATAAACATTGCGCAGGTGAAATCAATAATTCAAAAAATCCTGTTCTGTGTCCAAAAAAACTCCTTTTTTTTCTAAAACTGTGTGTGTGTGAGAGAGAGAGAGAGAGAGAGAGAGAGAGAGAGAGAGAGAGAGAGAGAGAGAGAGAGAGAGAGAGAGAAGACAGAGAGAGAGAGAGAGAGAGAGAGAGAGAGAGAGAGAGAGAGAGAGAGAGAGAGAGAGAGAGAGAAAGAGAGCGAGAATAAATAAAAAAAAAAACTTGAAAGGGGTCCTTCAACAAAAACAAAAAAAATACCATAAACAATGACTTAGGGTATAAGAGACAGGTGAGAAAACATAGTAAATTAAAAATCCCATCCCATAATTCTTTATATATATAAAACCAAAAATGAAACTAAAATGATACCAACCTGCAGGACTGCCTGCGCTGGTCTCCATAGCAGGGCTAGTGGATGTACTGTTACTCGTGTTTGTGCTCTCGTCCGAGGTCTTTTTGAAGAAGTTGTGCTGTAAGGCATAGTAAGGTGTTATCCGCACTTTGGGATCGTATTCAAACATCCGAAGTATCAAGTCCTTGAACTTGAGGTAATCGGCCACCCCGTGACCCACTTCACCCGCCCTTCGACCTCCGGGTCCACCCGTCTCTGCACCGATTATGTCATGAAGTTTCCGAGAATGAGGGGCTTTGTACTGTATGGATGTTAGAAAAAAATTAAAATTAAAACAGAAGTTTGATTAAAGGAATAGGTTGGGGGAAAAAAACTATTGTTGAAGCTCCACCAAAAAAAAATTTTTTTTAATTAAAAATATATTTTTTTTTCCAGAATTAAAAACCTGTAAAATTAAGAGATCCAATCTATCTTTATATTCAACCTTATTATAGCTGAACTCAGTATCTTTGAAAACTATTTTAAAAGTTTGCAAATTACTTGTATATTAGTAAAAAAGTTTTAGAATTTAGAATTTAGATCTGCCAGTAACTCTCTGTGCTTATTGTCAAAAATTTAACATGGGCTGTACCTAATAATCTTGACCCCCAAAACCTAATTTTTAAAAAGAATAAATTCTGTTTATTGCCATCTCATCAAACCTGGATGAAGTCAAGATTTTTTCCCAAACCCCCTCTCCACCCAGCAGTGATTGGGTAGCTGGATCTGTAAGATCAAGCTGAAAGTACTTTGCAAAAGACTAGTGTAAGGGTAGCAAGCAATTAATATTGTCAGTTTCAAGCTACAAAAAGCAGGATAAACCTCCGGCGGCATGGGCTAAGTAAACGGCTTTGAAAGACTAGTTCTGTGAAAGAGTGAAGAAATCTGACTGTCTCACCTTTTTGTTGTCCTTGGACTTGCGGGGCACGTAGCTCCCATCAGGTAACAAGTCAAAGTATTTCCGCGTCTTCTGTGCCTGGTCTAGGATATGTTTCGGGGGCAAGCCCAGCACCTCGACAATCTTCATCATCTGATCAAACTGCAAATTGGTGAAGGAAAAGACAAAAATTAAATTTCCAATGAGCAAAACCAATTGTCTAAATAAATCTGAGTACTGTGAGAAAATATGAGTAAAGAGCCTTTTCCAAGGACTCAACTATGTGCCGAGCGAGGCTCGAACCTAGGGTCTTCAGATCTGAAAGCGAGTGTCATACCACTAGACCACATAGCTTTGTAAATGAGAAAATATAAACATCTGTCTTAACTCTCTCCTTTCCTTTGTAATGTATGGGGCCTTTGTTGTATCAATAGGATTCAAAGGTCGTGACATCACTTCCCACGTAATCACACGTAGTAAGTAACTCGGAAACTGGTTCTAAATCGGAACAATGGCGGATGCCCTTATGAAATACTTCTCCAACAATCATAAAAGTGTATCCAGAGGAGAAAAACATTATAAATCCGATCCTGTTTTCACGTTTATACATTCTTATCGCATGACATGTGAAAAAGTTCCTAGCTAGCATAAAGAATAAAAAGTACAGATTCTTTTTTGTTTAGAACCAAGCTGCTGGTTTGTTGGGCGGACGCGACATCAGACTATTAAATCCTATTCCAATATCATTTGTCTTGGGACGACAAAGGACCTTCAATCCCTTCTTGGAGACGATAAAGGTGTAAATTCATCATCATCATCATTGCCTTTTTCAACCTGGGTCAGGGTATAGGCCACAGACAGTTTCCATCCTTCTCTATCCTGAGCTAACTTTTTTATCTCGTTCCATGTCTTATCACTTCTCTGTATATCAGCTTCTTTAATTCTTCTCCATGTTGCTCGTAGCTTTCCAGATGTAAATACGCTTCAACAGTCGTGACGTCACTTCCCCCGTAATGACGCATGGTAACTTAGTAACTGGCTCTAAACTATCGGAACAATGGCGGACACCCTTATGAAATATTTCTCAGACGAGCATAAAAGTGTATCCAGAGGAGAAAATCATTATAAATATGATCTTGTTTTGACTTTTAAATATTCTGATCACATGATATATGAAAAGTTCTAGCCAGCATGACAAATAAAAAGTACCGATTTTCTTTGTTTAGAACCATGCTGCTCGCCGTTGCTGGGCGACGTGACATCAGACTATTGAATCCAATTGAGGTGTGAAAAAAAAATTGGAAACATCTGAAATAACTAGACTAGACATTCAGCATCTCTCGTATGATTTTTCTGCTAGGTTTGTGAGCAATTCAAGCTCAAAATGTTACTTGTATGGTAAGTCTGTTTGGTTTTATTTACAGCTGTATTTAAGCTATATATTGTCTTTTTAATTTTTTTTATTTGCTAAACTGACTGCATTTGACTTGAATTTGATTGCAAACCTCATTAGATCCAGCGAAGAGCGGCTCTCCTGTGTGCATCTCAACCAGGATGCAACCTAGACTCCACATGTCAATGGCCAGGTCGTAGGGGATACCCAGAAGGACTTCAGGAGACCGATAGAACCGAGACTGAATGTATTGGTATATCTGGTCACACAAGAGGAAGGGGAAGAAAAAGAAAAAAAAACACAATCAGAAAAAGGAATGGAGAGGGGAAGGGGAGGGAGAGCAGGGATGATTGGTGAAAATTTTTGCAATTTGAATAAAAAAGTAAAAGAGAGAGAGAGAGAGAGAGAGAGAGAGAGAGAGAGAGAGAGAGAGAGAGAGAGAGAGAGAGAGAGAGAGAGAGAGAGAGAGAGAGAGAGAGAGAGAGAGAGAGAGCTTGTTTCATGTTCTGTGACTTAAATACACATTCCGGAGTGTATACAAAATTCATTAACTTACCCGTTGTCCAATCTGACACGAGCTACCAAAATCCACGATCTTGATGGCACTTCGTTTGGGGTTGCACAGAAGAATGTTCTCTGGCTTCAGATCACAGTGGATGATGTTCAACTCTGGGGTGGCCAGGAACAGGAGTGCTGTGCACAGCTGCTGAGCAAACTTGCGGGTCAGGTTGAGGGACACACCCCGGAAGCTGGTGTTGCGCAACAAGTCGTACAGGTTGTAGGACAGGAGCTCAAAGACAAGGCACAAGTGGTTACGAAACATGAAGTGTCTTTTCAAACGCACTGTGAAAAAAAAAAATTTTTTAAAGGGAACAGGGGGCGGGGAGGGGGTTAATTTAACAAGTACCAAAAATAATATATACAAGGATGTGCGAAAGGGTCATTGTTGTGATGTTCGCTTTAAAAATAATCCCAATACTAAGTCCCAATAAGTTATTTTGGGTTAATAATGCAAAATAGACCAAAACACTGACGATCTAGCACTATAATTAAAGATCTTATAGCTTAGTTAAGGCTCGAAAAGTGTAGAAAAATGTAAATTCTCTGTCCACACGTTTTTTGAACAAGGTAAAAAACTATTTCTTTTATATTACTGGATCTAGATTGCCAGTTTTTGATTTATTTCACAGTATTTAACTGGTATTCTTCAAATAACTGATCATTGGAGTAATTTTGTGTCAGGCTTCACAAAAACGGCCTTTCGACACCTCTTGTACAAAAAGAGCGTT
Organism: Berghia stephanieae; assembly: GCF_034508935.2. Classification (NCBI taxonomy): domain Eukaryota; kingdom Metazoa; phylum Mollusca; class Gastropoda; order Nudibranchia; family Aeolidiidae; genus Berghia; species Berghia stephanieae. The sequence continues at coordinate 25,897,064 of NC_088373.1, read as the reverse complement.
GTGGAGTGAAATAGAAATTTCAAGCAAAATACAGTTTAACACAAAAATATTCTTAAAATAAAATAGAAAGGTGAGTGCCATTGTCGTAATCATTATTTAGTTGTGAGCTTGTACGAGAAGCTTAACACTTAATTTAAGTTGCAATATTGTCAAAGTTGATTGGTATCAAATCTCCCTTTTCATGTTATGGCCAAAAAATTGTAAATGGCCCATATAGCAAAGTGCTGTCTGACAGATCTAACAGACTCAGCTACCCAATCACTCCTGACAGCGCGGACATGGCGCTCATAAAATTTTTTTAAAAGAGTTCATGCAAGATCAATTTTGGTGCCTTTGCTTGTGACGGAAGTGCTCCATCTGGAACTGAGCCATAGGACAACCTAACTTGACTTGCACCCTAACACTTACCAATATAGTATTTATTTTCGCGATCATTATTGTTCATCAACTCTAACAATTTGACCTCTATCTGGGCTTGGTTGAGGAAAGGTTTCTTGTTCTTGATAATCTTGATGGCCACGTGTTCCTGCTCCACAAAGTCATAGGCCTTGACAACCTGAAAAATGAAACAATTCCAAGTTAAATTAATCTTGTTTCAAATTCAAAGATGGAAAATTTACTACATATTACTGCAGACCTGCCTATATGAAATTGAAAAAATTCCTAATTTTAAGGTATACTAACATAGTAGAGACTAAAACTGTTTTTAAAATCACCGATTTGTCCTTAATATATGTAATGCTTATCGCTCCTTTACAGACTAGCTCAGGCAACAAAACTCTGTGAAGTTTATTGAACTAAAGAGCTTTATATAATTGTCAGTGTGAAGCCGAAAATTTGTAGTTCTACGAAGACAGGTCTGTTATTGTAAACTTCAGAATTTTTAAATTTTATTTTCAGTGTATAATTATAAAATACACAAAACAATAAATAAATAAATAAATCTACCAAGCTTTCAATGAGGATTAACACGGATGACAATTCAGGAGGCTAATAGTTACTAAACTTTTATGTAAATATATTGACATACACCTTTCTGAGTGCTAAACTCCAGTAAAAAGACGTTAAGTACTTGCCAAATTGATAACTTCAAATTTAGTAATTTTTATGTCAATTTTTAGTAATTCGACAAGGAAATTCGTAATTTCTTAAATTGTGTATGAACAACCATATTATTATTATTATTATTAGAAGTAGAAGTAGTAGTAGTAGTAGTAATAGTAGTAGTAGTAGTAGTAGTAGTAGTAGTAGTAGTAGTAGTAGTAGTAATAGTAGTAGTAGTAGTAGTAGTAGTAGTAGTAGTAGTAGTAGTAGTAGTAGTAGTAGTAGTAGTAGTAGTAGTTGTTCTCCTTCTACTTCTTCTTCTTCTTATTATTATTATTATTATTATTTATTATTATTATTATTATTATTATTATTATTATCATTATTATTATTATTATTATTATTATTATTATTATTATTATTATTATTATTATTATTATTATTATTATTTAAGCATTACTAAGAATTAAAAATTTGTAATTTTCCATAAAAATTCGTATTTGGCCATGAAATTTGTCTAAAATTCGTAAAATCACAAAAAATTCGTAAGATTCGGCATTATATGCTTACTGTTTTTCCATTTAGCAGGTGATTGGAGATTATAGTGAGAGTTTCTAACATTCTGAATTCCGTAAATATACGGAAAATTGCCAATCTTGGATGAAATAAATCTATACAGGTAGAACGTCAAAAGATCATTTATTATTATTATCAACCCACCTGACCAAAGGACCCCTTTCCTATGAGAGAGTCAATCTCGTATTTCTCCAGCCATTTCTCCCCTGGGTTGATAATGTAATCGTGATTGGCGTCATCGTAGCCGTCGTTGTAGATGTGGGCGTTGACTTTACCCTTCTTGTTGCCGCTTTCATCTCCCTGTGAAGCTCCCACGGCTCTCCGCTTTTTCTTGGCATAGTATACCTGGTGAACACCAATCGAATTTCATCCTTAATTAACATTTACTGGCAGAAATTAGATGTTATTTCTCTTTAACCTCAAGAAAGAAGTAATAATTAACCCTTTATACACAAATACACACACACACTCACAGAGACAGAAAGAGAGAGAGAGAGAGAGAGAGAGAGAGAGAGAGAGAGAGAGAGAGAGAGAGAGAGAGAGAGAGAGAGAGAGAGTTTTGTTTCATGTTCTGAGAATTAAATGCATCATTAAAAAAAAAAAAAGGAAATAGCATTGATTATCAACTACCTCAGTCTGGTATGACTTGACTTAGGTGTGGAAGAGTACCTGACTAAAGGTTGTAACACATCTACGAGTGCCAGCCAGTACTGCATGAAACACAACATTTATTTCACAGATGCAGTGTAGAAGGGAGAAATTAAAGAAAGCACATGGAGCACGATGAATGTGAAGAAATAATATATAATATAATTGAAAATGGGGGTCCCAATAGCTCAGTTGGTAGAGCACTCGCTTCATTGCAAAGGGACTGAGACTGAGATCGATCCCGGGTGCAGTTGAGATTTTTTTCTGATCCCCCTGTCTACCCAGCAGTGAATGGGTAATTGGGTCTATTAGAAAGTACTTTGTGAAAGACTAGTATCCTATTGAAAGGATAGCAAGTAATTGCTATTGTCTGGTTTCAAAATGTCTGGTGAAAATGTTCAATTAAAAAAAAAAAAATTATTTCATGACATTTGACATGAAAACAACCTTTTAATCAGTTTCATACACCAAACTTTATATAATAACGAACAACTTCTCACCTCGTTGATATGTTTATATGTCTTGATTAAGTCTACGCTTAGTTTCCGCAGTGGTGCCACTGACGAGTCCCTAAACGAGTTTGGAACCTTGGTTTGCATGGCCAAAACATCCGATAACGACGACTGTTGTTGCTGTTGAAGGCTCTGGTGTTGCTGAGAAGGAGGGTGATGTTGAGAATGTTGCTGTTGGTGGTGGTGATGCTGAGCGTGGTGATTAATTTCTTGGTGGTGGTGATGATGACGAGGGGGATCTGACATGCTGCTGTGGCCCCTCCCCCCTCTCTTGCCACTCTGGTGGTGCTTACCAGAGAGTTAGGGGCCAGTGGCTACTGCTGCTGGCAACGATGATGGTGATGGTATGGTTGTGGTTACGATTGATCTGTGACACAAGGGCATTGTGCTGATTGGTCTCCAAGACCTGGAACATAGAAAAGAGTTGCATCGTTATATTAATTAAGATTTACAGTAGTAGTGGAAACATGGGCATTAACAAAAAGCGAAGAAGATAAAATATCATCGGAAACAGATCCGGAGAATTCTAAATATCCACTTCCCAACCAAAATAAGTAACAAATCGCTGTACATAAAATGCGAAGAAACATCGCTATCGATTCAAATTTTGGAAACAAAGATAGAGACTATTTGGGCATATTTTAAGAAGAGACAGAAATATTCCAGCTTATAAGGCAATGGCGCTATTTATTACACCAAGCGGACATAAGTATAAAAGCAGAACCACAACAGCAAATACACTATGATAAATACAACCAGCGCCTTGATGACACACAAGAACTGAGATGTGAAAAGGATTTAGAACACCTGAGATCCATCACAGAGGACCTTCATCAGTGGAAAGAACTCACTCAACAAATCAGAGAAGCTGCCAAAGCGCCCCAGTCCGAAGATTAGGAGGCGATCGGTGATAAGTCAAGAAAGCCAAAGTAGTTGTGAAAATAGAGGCTATTACAAATAGACAGTCATAAATTTCAATTATCATACGACTTGCGGAAATCAACATAGATCAAGACAAACCTGTTGAGCCATCAATGATCAAAGTCTGTCTGGTGATCACGTCTGCAGGTGAGTGCAAATGAAAGTACTAGAAGTAGTTTTAGTGATTAGGGTGAACATGTCCTGTCTGAACAAGAAGTAGTTTTATGGGTGTTTGTTTTGTTTTTGAGGGTTTTACGGCGCTTGCAACACATTGAGGTCATATCAGCGCCAGTAAATAGGAAGACAATGGGACAATGAAAAGTTCTAGAATTACAAGTAAAGCACACAGGAAAAGGTAAGACAAAGGGGAATTGATTCAAATAGGAAACAGAATATGTAGATTCCAAAGCACACTATCAGTGTACTTAGTTTGAGATCACTGAAAGCCTCATCCAGACACAAGCACAGGTTCCCATTAAGAGGAATACACTCAAATGTTTTACAAATCATACATAATATAAAGAAACATAACACAGTACATAACAGAGAGATGATTTACAAGGAAAAAAATATCATCTCTCAAAACTAACTATACCTTTGACTGTTTCCCTCCCAGGCAAGGTATCGACCATGGCTAGGACAAAACCAAGTAATCTCATTCCAAGACAAAGACTGAAAGCAAGTTGGAAAACAGATATAGGGGGATAGAAGACACAGTAAGTACCTCCCTGTCCACTATGGGAGGTCAGGAACCCCACCCAGGTTTTATGGGTGAATTTAAACTCAGAAAAGTGAGTTGAGCAGGCACTTATGTTGATAAATAACAAGAAATGAAATGAGTAGGAAAGTGCCAGAAGACAACAGAGTAGTTTTAGCGTTTAGGATAACCTGCTGTTCTTGCTATTTTGGATGACGGTGGCAATGACGATTGGTTTGTTTGTTTTTTTTGTTATATGACAATAATGGTACTAGTAATAGCGGTGGATGTGTGGTATCACTAATGAAGTGTACCGGTAATGATGATGATGATGATGTGGTCTTGTGCAAACTATGATAGATAGCCTAAGGGTAAAGCTGCGACAACATTTTAAGGACGGAATTTTTAGGGTGATAATGTGAAAAAGAGGTTTTATTTAGTGCATTGTTTCCAATGGTTTTATGGCACTTGCGATACATTTTGGTCATTTCATCGCCAATAAAATGAAAGAGTCAAAAAAAAAAAAAAAAACAATGTTCAAGATAAACAATTTTTTAAAAATGACACAAGAAAAAGTAAGAGAAAGGGGAATGGTTCCAACAGGGAACAGATGTAGATTTCAATAGCACACTATCAGTATTAGTGTACATAGAGACCACCTAAACGTGTCAGCCTGACATTAGCAAAGGATCCCACAAAGAGGAAAATATCAAATATCTACAGAACAAATATAGCAGTACATTACAGAGAGACGATTTACAAGGGAAAAAAATATCATCTCCCAAAACTATACATTTGACTGTTTCCCTCAAGCCAAGGACTCGGGCCGTGACAAAACAAAGTAAGAAATCTCATTCCAAGACAAATCAAAGACAGAAAGGAATTTGGAAAACAAATAACAGCAAATGCCCACTTCGTGAGGACAGTAAAAAATAATAAAAAAGAAGCATAATCCACAATTGTAGAATATGGCATATGACATGAGCAGACCTGCCAACCTTCCCAGAATGAAGTCTATTCTATGACCAAAAAAAAAGTGTGTTTTTTAGAGAGAAAAAAAAGGATATTTTCTCCTCATGTGTGGAAAAAAAAAAGTGTGCACTATAGTAAATCTTTAGCCAACACCAAACCTAAATCAAAATTAATTCTGATCTTTATCATTCAAACACTCATTCGCAGCAAATCTCTAATAACTACCACATTAGCTGGTTTGAGCATTTTAAATTAGTATAAGTAGTGAATTCATTTTGAACAAAACAGCATAACTAAAGTTGCCCACTTGGTAAAATTATCCTTACAATTTGTCTAATCAAAATTGAATCATTATTATTTTCATAAAGGAAAATAATCAATTGATGTTTAAGCTTGTTAGCAACACAGTTTTAAATTGAAGGCCCCATTGTCAAATATGTTAGTTCAATTAAATTTTCGATTAAAATTTTATTTAACACGTAGCAAAAGCTTAAATGTGGCCTGAGGCCATCTAGATTATAAAATAAACTTAGATTACATGCATAATTCAATGCAAACCCTCATAATGGTAGGATAAAAATATTAGTGAAAATAGGCGTTATATAACTAACTAAAATGATAATTATAAATTTAAAATGTGATGCATCATTCAGAAATGCGGTCAACAGTCGATGTATTAAAATTCAATACAACAACAAAAAAATCGCACTAAATCCTTTGGAATCGTATCCACCTACTTAGGTCAAAAAATTGTAACTATATGCGCGAAATCCTACGTGTTGGCAGGTCTAACATAGCATCCCAATTTTTGATTATTCCATAATTTGCCATTGTGTACTCAGTTGGGGGGGGGGGGTGTAAAAAGAGTGAGTGGGTGAGCACAATTGGATGGGGAAACAGTAGGCAGCGGTAAAATTAAGTATTAATTATACCTCAGCCATCAGACACACAAGTACCTCAAAAAAAAAAAAAAAAAGGAATAGTTAATTTTTAAAAAGGAAAGGAAGTAAAGCCAAATAAATGAAACGGCTCAGTGGGTCTTTGATAATGACCTTGACACATGATAAGCTTTAAATCTTGACCATACAAGTACAAGGCAACAACAATGAAAGATGAAAGACAAAACCCCATCCGTGTACTTAAAGGTCATCTAAAAGCCCCATCCGTGTACTTAAAGGTCATCTAAAAGCCCCATCCGTGTACTTAAAGGTCATCTAAAAGCCCCATCCGTGTACTTAAAGGTCATCTAAAAGCCCCATCCGTGCACCATTACAGTATCCCACTGAGAGTAATTTACCCCAAATCTTTACAGAATATATCCAAAACAGAATATTATGTAACTAACAATACATAACAGAGAGATGGTTTTTTTTACAAACAGAATTAACACAAAACGGGAAACTATTTTCCTCCCAGTCAAGGACCCCAGGGCCAGGATAAAACCAAGCAATCCCATTCCAAGACAACAAAAACACTCCCAAAAAAACAGAAAGCAACTCGATAAAACAGATATAGAAAGCAACTCGATAAAACAGATATAAGAGAATAGAAAACTCATCAACTGACCATCTGTCCACTTGAAAAAAAAATATATATTTTTTAAAAATTATGATAAATTAAATTAACAAATTTTTAAATACCTAACTAACAAACAAAAAGAACCACAGAGGGTTAACGCTAAAATTTTTTTTTTTAAAAAGCACACGATGAGATGACATACGTCTTTTTTTTTTAATCCACGGCTCAAGATACCGACCATGAGAACACGCATTATTACTCACCTCTCACGTCCCGGTAACAAACCTGGGACCCGCGAAGGGAAACCCCCCATTTAGTCCCTCGTCCTCACTACCTACCAACACAGTAGTAGTATGTGCATTTACTATGCTGCTATACAACACAACACTGGCGCCCATAACCAATAAACCCCCCAATCTCTACAGCTTTCGCAAGGTCCGTCAGCGGATGAAAACGAACAAAGCAAGATGAGCAAGCGACTTAGAAACAATAATAATAAAAAAATAAGCCTTCATCACGACAAATAAAAATAAAATAAACAACAAGAGAAGACACGAGAGAGGAAGAAGAAGAAGAAGCAAAAAACATGATGCTATTCTTAGACAATTGCACAGCTGATGTCACCAATGACCCCATTCTAGCCGGCTTTAAAAAAGAAAACTGCCACTGGTCATGTGACGCCGATCCATTAAAATTATTTTTCATCAATGGGAGCGAAAACGGCAGGCATGACAGAGCGTGGGAAGGGCGAAGCGTTTCGATTGGCTACGAGCCAAAAGAGAGGAAGAGAGAGAGTGGGAAGGAGAGGGGGGGGGGGGGGGGGGGTGCAAAAATGCGCATGGCATGTCGTTTCCCATTATCGATTAGCAGTACACTACGCATTGCTCTCACGGGGAAGGGGGCGGGGCGGGGGGAGGAATAAAGGTGGAGAGATAGGGGTTCGGGGATATGGGAAAAAAAAAAGAAAAGAAAAGAAAGAATTAAAAAAAAAAAAAAGTGTGCCATGGAATGGGTTGTCATATCCTACTGTTATTAATAATACATTCTGGCTGACTCGGCAGTCTTATCATTAATTATAATAGCACAAAAGATTACAAGCTAATAATTGGGTGTCTTTCAGAATGTAACAAAATCCCAGTCGAGCTAAGCGAGACGCAGTGTAGCGTGACGTGTTTATACGTGTATATATAAGTGCGGTAATGTTAATTCGGTCTAATGTAACGCAGCGCTGCCGACTAGAGATAGTATAAAAATTCGTAGATTCACGACACCCCCCCCCCCCCCTCCTCTCCTACCCCTAATTTAAAAGTTAAAAATCAGCATCTTTTTAATCAATAAAAACATGTTGATAAGTAACGTTCGGAAACAGTGCTGATGGTGATATAAAGTGAAAAAGGAGGAATATTTTGAACTTTTTTTTTTCCAAGGGTTTTACGGCGCTTGAAACACATTTAAGGTAATTTCAGCGCCAGTAAAAAGGAAGAAAATGGGACAGTAAAAAAGTTCTAGAATTACAATTAAAGCACCCGAGTAGTAAGACAAAGGGGAATTGGTTTAAAAAGGGAACAGATGTAGATTCCAAGAGCACGCGATCAGCGTACTTAGTGTCAGATTACCTAAAGGCTCACCCAGACACAAGTAAATGTACCCACTGAAAGGAACACGCTCAAATGTTTACAATCCATTTGCATTATATGTGTAAAAGAAAAAAAAAAATAATGCAATACATAACAGAGATGATTTACCAGGGAAAAAATATATAATCTCCAAAAACCAACTACAGGGATGTAAATGCAAAGTTGAAAAAAATTCTGAAATTCTGAGAGCTCATTTCAATAGTCTAAACTCCAAGTGACACACCAGGAATGAGGTGATAAATGGCCTTGTGATTGTGACAACATTTTTAGGACTTTTGAGTGAAAAGTCTCAGAATAAAATCTAAATTATTTGGTTTATGGATGGATTTTAATGATTTATGTCTCCTTTTTGTCAGGAGGAAATACTATTATTTGGTGTTGTTCATGCTTAAATCAGTGCCCATTTAGTATTATCCTTATCTTTATGGATTAAACAGGGTTAAATTAGTTTGGGATACCGAAAAAAAAATCAGAATTTTGGAATTCTTAACTTATTTTCACTGCACGTAAACCAACACCTAAACTTTTATATCAAAATTATATTCAGGTCAAAATATTACCCCCAATGACTAAATGAATCTGACAATAACAAAAACTCGTACTCAAATTTCAACAGTCATATCATTACTAAGGCCAATTTTGAGATTGGAAAGATGGTCACCTCCCGATATTTATCATTTTCTCAGGCCCCAAACCCTTCTGCTAATAACAAAGGCAATAAGAAGTCCATTACAATTAAAAAACCACATTAGGTTTAGAATCGTGTTAAAAGCCCTTTACTTTCAATGAGAACAAATAAATTTGATTTTTTCCCCCACCACAGTCAAACGTTCGTGGCAGTCTCAACCAGAAATGAGACCCCATAGAAATTTCTCATAAAGACCAAGGCTAAGGGAAATGTATCTTCAGACTCATTATGACTGAAATGAATTGCAACACACAGGAATTACTTACAGAAACAGAAATACATTCCAATTGAGCCTTAGGAAGAAAGTGTAACAACAACTCAGAACTCAGTCATGAATACTCGATATATATCCACCATCTTCTACTTTCGATTCTGCAGCCCATGTTTTGCTTCCGGTAAACTAAAAATAACCCTCCTTGTTTACACAACAGATGTGAATCTAGTTCCGAATTAAAATTAGGAAAATTAGGAAATTCGAACGCTATCAATCCTTAGTACTTCCGAATTAAAATTCGGAAGCTGTCGTGGAAATAAGTTGAATGGTTAAATACACGTATAATCATAACTGACACAACAGTAGTGTAAATTAAGTGTTTCAGTACATTGAAAATGGATATTCACTATAAATTCTCTATATGTACAGCAGTATCTCTTATCACAAGAGTTGTTGGTAGTGAGGTATTAAGAAATATTTAAATTGTTTGGGGAAGCTAGAAAATGTCTGAAAAATAGGAAATCCTAATAATTCTGAAAGATTTACATCCCTGCAACTATACATTGGACTGTTTCCCTCCCAGCCAGGGCCAGGACAAAACCATGTAATCTCATCCCAGGGCAAAGACAGAAAGCACGTTGGAAAACAGATATAAGAAAACATAGTAAGTACCTCCCTGCCCATTGTGGGAGGTGGTCAGGAAGCTCATTCAGAAATTTGAACTTTGAGCCCCATTTTTCTTTTCTGCACCAACCCCCCACTTTAAGAGCACGTGAGATGATGAAAACTATTATTGATTCTCTTGACTAGTAAAGAATGGGAAACGGCACATATTTGTTCCACCACACTGCCAGTACACGGATTGGGGAAAGGAGGAAATTCTTCCCTCTTAACTACAAAACAATATCGCGGATTTCCGCGGATCGAGGAAAACCACTAGTACTGCGAATGGGAAGCTCTCTAAGACAACCTAACTCCAAGGTCAGGGCCACATGAAATTTCAAAGAAAACAAAAACAAAACCAGAAGAAGAAAAAAAAGGATATTCACAAGTCTTTCCAGAAATTTTGAACGGATTTACATAAGAACAAAAGTGAACTCTAAAAAAAAAAAACACAAAAAAAAACAGCATAACTGAAAACTTTAAAACAATATGATGCAAAGTAGACTTGCTACTTTAAAAAAAAAAATTTTAATTAATTTTTTATTTTTTTTACAAACTTCATTTTCAAGTCAGTAAGTCGTGATAGGATCATTCCTCTGGCCGAAACAAACCAGCTATGGAACGGACGGCCAACAGCAACATCTTTTAACTCTGGATAGCGATTTGAAACAACTCGATGACGAAATCAGATTAACATGACTGGAAGAGCTATCAAACATCAGAGAAAAGGTACAAGACAGAGGCAATTGGAGAACGTTATCTTCGACAAAAGAAAAAGAGGAACGGCCGAAGCAGCAAAGTCGGAAAAAATTCGAAAGTGGAATTCTTTTTAAGTCAAGTTAGTCAATGATAGAATACGTCAGTGTTTAGTGTAGTACTTATAACTAGTGCTGTCTGGGCGAGGGGGGGGGGGGGGGGCGCGTTTTCCCCTAAATCGGCCTATTTTAGCCATCCCTTAACAAATCTGAAAACAAAATTATGCGAAACGTTAAAACGATTATCTCAAGTGAAATAAAAATATGGTACAATAATAATAATAATAATAATAATAATAATAATAATAATAATAATAATAATAATAATAATAATAATAATAATAATAATAATAATAATAAAGGTCTCTTCTAAAACACCAATAAAAAGAAGAGAAAAATATAACAACAAAAACAAAAATATAATATCTCTCGCTCATGACTGCCTTATCTTATCGAAATATGTTAATATAATTTGTTAGCACCAAAACAAACAAACAAAAGAAGCAAAGAATAAATCAGAAATAAGACATCGCTTATCCTTGAGACCGTAGCATGTTAATGAAATCGCTTTCGTGGCTAAGATGTGACGAAAAACAAATCGTTGATTGCAATTCCGTTTATGCCATTCATGAATACGACCATAAGAATCTTAAGTTCCCTCTACTAATAAAAGTTTACTTTCTTGACTCTTTTAAGTAAAATGTAAGACATGTTCTGTTCACCGCCACCGATGTGTGTTAAGACCGACTACATAAATGTACAATGTATAGATAGTATGCGCTTGGCTAAGAAGCTCATAACATTGCCATCCGGAAGTATAACGGACCAACACACAAAACTGTGTAACCATGTAAATAAGTGCACGTCGGTTAAGACGTCTTTTCTTTCTGTTTTTAATGAATGATCTTTAAATTAGTGCTGGTCGTGGCAAAAAGTGAAAGAGGAGGAAAATTTCGAATGATCGCATTTAAAGCCCCAATTTTACTGCATTAACCCCCCGTTTTTTTCTTTAGAGCAATTAAGATGATATAAACTATCACTGATTCTGATACTCAAGCCAAGTTCTGGAGTGTGTGGAAATCGCACCTGTTGGTGTTCAATCACGCATCAACTCTCTCACTGCCAGCAGGAATGGGGTAAATGTTTGTCTTTTTTTTAAAAGGCGGAGTTCCGCGAATCGGCGTCTACGCTGTTACTGTTATGTATTAGTAGTAATCTGTCAAAACTTTTATCTAAAAAAAAAAAGAAAAAAAAAAAAAAGGATGGGCCACTTGTCCTTAAAAACCGGCCCAATGGGAACGATCTATATTTCCATGCGATCAAGTGACCGGTCACATCGCAAAACGTGCTCAAAATGACACATTCATGGGTAAAAAGCGATCAGATTTCGTAACATTCAACATCACAATAGGTCTTTTTGTTCAGCTTGACCCATGGGTTATACATTTAGAACTTTCAAAAACAAAACAGAGCTGCATGTTACAATTAACCAGTAGACTTTGACCAATCAAAACATGGAATTTGTGACACACACCTCATACGTGCTCGGACAAACATAGTTATTTGTTTATAAACAGTAACGAGATAGGAATCGACCTCTCATTGTTATTTCTACCGTTTGATCAATAAAACGAAAAGAGAAAACTATGTGTAAACTTAACGCTCGTGATCTGATCGAGAAAATCGTGTGATAACTAGTCACCCATTTGGCGGTATAAAAACAATAACAGTGATCAGAGAGAGAGAGAGAGTGAGGTCGACTTCATTAACGTTATTGTTTATAAACACTCTCAGCACGAGTGAAGGCGTGTCACAAATTCCATGTTTTGAGTGGCCCAAAAATCTACTGGTTAATGGGAGCGATCTATATTCATGTTTTCGTCCAACCAAGTCATCAATCACATGACTTGTAGATGTCCAACGATTGGATATTTCTTAACAAATGTAAACACGCTGCTTTGTTTACAAAAGTTAAAAACATACACATGTGTCAAGCTGAACAAAATGACCAATCGTGATGTTAGATATTTCAAAATCTGTGAGCACTTTTCACTATGTGGGTAACTTTGAGCACATAATCCAATGTGACCAATGACCTCGAGCACATAGAAATGTAATATAGATCGCACCCATTGTGAGCTTAACGTTGAACATCGTGGTAATGGAGAATAAATCAAATAGTATGTTGCTTTAGTTTGATAACGTTTCCAATACAACAACGCTAATGAGACAATGTAACAATATGGGTTATCAGACTTTTTAACAAGGAAACGTTTAATTTTCACTTAAAATTTTCTATTTAACAAGTGGTAAAAGCTTAAATGCGGCCTGATGCCATTTAAAGTATACAATAAGCTTTCATGCATAATTCTATGCAAATCCTCAAAAAGTTATGAGAAAAATATTGGTGAAAACCGGCAAAATATAACTAACTGAAATGAAAACAATAGTACTAACTGTGATGCATCATTCAGAAACACGGTCAACAAAAAAAACAAAACAAACAAACAAACCACGGTCAACAATTGATGTATGACATGCTGTCATTTTCATCATCATTCATGCTTGAGAAAAAAAAAATCAAAATATTTCAACAAAAATCGTACTAAATCCTTTGGAATCGTATCCGTGTACTGAAATACGATCAATCGTACCGGTTGCAGGTGTTTTTTTTTTAACCGATGCTATTAGGTTATTTTACTCAAAACACTGAAACCGGGGGTATTTGACTTCGAGATATCGCGAAATCGGAATTCCGGCATGAACCGGAAAACTGGCGCCCATGATCAAAACAAAATAATTTTGATTTTGTTGCGACTCATTGGTTTTAAAAACCAAGTAAAACATCAATATAGGCATTTTAAACGTTGAAATAACGTTTGAATTAAAGCCTTTTTCTCCAAATCACACACTTTGTACCATCGAATAGATAAATGACTTTTCCTTAATATCATATAATCAATATGTTCTACCACTCCATTTACGCTCGCAATTTGTGCAATGTATTTTCTGATGGAGGCCCAAATTTCAACACCTATGTCATGAGCTCTACACATGCAGTAGCGTATTCTAACTTGGGTAAAGGTCCACTGCCCTTTTCTCTGCCTTATTTCAATATATATTTTTACCTCACCAAAATGATAAATCATGACATAAAATGAGATAGTTTGCCCTTAAGCATGTATTACTCCTTCTTCCTCATCCACTTCTTTTTGTTCTCTCTCTCCCTCTCTCTCTCTCACACACACACACACACACACACACATTCTATATATGTACGAATGCCCACAATATTCAACAATTTTACACAGGATTCTGTGAAATTTAACTGTAAGAAGATACATTAATGAACCTCAGTCTCAATGCAGTGTTATGTTGTGGGCGTCAAATTTTGATTTTGAAATCACAAAAGTTGATTTGAATTGATTAGGCCCAATGGGGAGAATGAATGTAGTTCATTATAACTTTTCAATAACCTTCTTTAGGCTTGGGAGTCCCGATAGCTCATTTAGTAGAGCACTCGCTCCAAAGCAAAGGGTCAGTGATCGATCCCGGGTGCAGTCAAAAAAAATTCTGATCCCCCTGTCCATCCAGCACTGATGGGTAGCGGTTAATCTGGTGGAAGGTAATTTGTGATAGACTAGTGCCGTATCCAAAGGATAGCAAGTCATTGCTATTGTCCGATTCACATTATAGAAACCGGGATACACTCAGGCTTCATGGGCCGAGCGGCCCTAAAGGATTACTAAGCTCAGCTTTTGTTTTTCTGTCATCGGCTTTTCTTTTAAATTCAACTTTAGAACTCGTTTCATTCTGCAGAACATTGAATAGAGGCAGTGGTTCACATTTACAGATATGCATTGATAAATAGAAATTATAATAGCTCTGAACACCGGAAAATGTGTGTTGAAATGACATCACCCCTCATTAGATATGCACTTATGTTAAACAGTGTGTTTTAGTCAACCTTTGATTAGATTCAGAACTGAAATGCAAGACATATGACATAGATTGAACAGAAAAGGTATCTGGAATAAAAGGATACTTAATATTAACAAATCAGAAGTATCTAATTCTCAAATACACACAAGACTTTTCCTGGAGGGTGTCAAAATTAGGGCCACTCTTAAAATGTTACAAAATGGCAGCAGGTGTTGAAGCAGATTTCGTGAACCGTAAGTTTTGCATGAAAAAAACAAAATTTTCCATCTTTTTTTAAAATCAGAAAGTAGGTGAAAAAGAAAGAAAATATCAGCGGTTAAGATGACATCAATGTTTTTGTGTCTGAGAACATAAATTTAGGTGAAAAACATGCCCTCTAAGAAGAGCGTCGACTTTAGGGCCAGTGTCGAAATTCGGGCCCCCTACCTTATAGCTTTTATCAAAGGAGAAAAACAGGAGGCAAAAGACTCGAAAGGTGGGAATCGCAACTTGGAGAAAAGGAGGATATCCAGGGAAGAAAACAACTTTTTAAAAATCAGAAAGTAGGTGAAAAAGAAAGAAAATATCAGCGGTTAAGATGACATCAATGTTTTTGTGTCTGAGAACATAAATTTAGGTGAAAAACAGGCCCTCTAAGAAGAGCGTCGACTTTAGGGCCAGTGTCGAAATTCGGGCCCCCTACCTTATAGCTTTTATTTTTATCAAAGGAGAAAAACAGCAGGCAAAAGACTCGAAAGGTGGGAATTGCTACTTGGAGAAAAGGAGGATATCCAGGGAAGAAAACAACTTTACACACGAAGAAGAAAGTACAAAATTAAAATAGCACCAATGATCGAGCTGAACAGACATCTTGTTAAATCTGTACTCATTAACAAATGCGGAACAGGGCCACTTTCCAAAAAGAAGAAAAATTTGACACATTTTATAATTTTTAAAAGCCTCTAAGAACCATACTTAAAATCCATTACTTTATAAAAAATATACAATAGGGGATAGCGTAGCTCAGCAGTACGGCCTATGCTTTGTACCTGAAAGGCACTGAGTTCGATCACCATCAAGAATCAATGTTAGAAAAAGATCTTTCACACCTACAGTCCCTTGTAGAGGATCGAGACCAATGGAGGAAATTAAACAATTTAGAAAAGCTGCTTTGGTATCCAAATGGTTTGATTAGGAGAACAAAAATAAGTCAAAAAAGTTATCAAATCAAAATAATTATATAATTTGGGTTTGTTTTGTTTTTTTGTTTTGTCTTTTTACCTCTTCACAGTAAAGAGCTCTCTGCAACACTTTTCACATTATACTCCTGACAAACATATGACAGAGTTGTTTTGAAAAGGATTAACGCAAGTTAGAAGGTAAATGAAACTTAGAATTCTCTTAACAACCCTTGCAAAGAGGGGGAACTTTTATTTTTAAAAAGAAGTCGTAAGCTTAATTGCCAACTGTCTAAAACATGAGCAAATCCCCTAACTTATTGAAGAAAGTATAACGATAAGATTACATAGTTGATGGCGATAACGAAGGAGAAATTAATGTACATTTCAAAATGCCTCAGAAAAGATGTGGATGCAAATTTGGTAGAACTACTATTTCTAAGCAATATATCAACCACTTCATTAATTTGACCCCATAATTTTGGGTGCCCCGCGGCCCGGGTAATGGTGCAACTCATCCAAAAAGCCACCTTGTTTGCATCTAGTCAAGATAGATAAGGATTGTGCAATGTGTGTCAAAATAGGACCCCCCCCCCCCCCCCCCCTGGCACTGAACTACGACCGACCCATGAGTTAACCGTCCTTTCTGCAGAGAAATTTCACCCCATAATACAAGAGAATAAGCCACACCAAAAATCCCCCCTCCTTCTGCGATCTTAAGGAAAACGAATGTATGTTTACATGTAAATAGAGGCCACGCGAGGCCTTCCTTAAGCCAGAAGCCCTGCCTAAACTTCAAGACATTTAAAGCCAAAAACTACAAAAATGATATATTTATATCAATATTTTTGATTTATTACATAAGTGTCATTCACTTAAATGAACTAAAATACAAACTTAAATAAACATTAATAGTCATCATAACTACTAGCTGTACAAATATTTTACATATCACTGTATGATGGTAGTTAGTTATCATACCTCTCCTCCATCTAAGTGCATTGTCTAGGGATAATTCGATAATAAATGTGAAGCAGCTACAACTAAAAAATAAAAAATTACAACTATAATCTGCTGAAAAAGCCATGGCAACAAATTAAACGTTACCCAGTCATGACCAAGATATATCTTTACGTTAACAGATTCATATCAGTTCTACTAATTTTACTGCCTACTACAGAGAGCTTAATTTCATAAGTCTATTGATATTATACCTTGGAAATGGACAATACCATTTTCGGTTCAGAATGAAGAAAAATTATAATAGCAATATGTATTGAATCAACAAAGGACAGCCATTCTTGAAATCATGACGAGAACGATATTGAATGAACAAGAATGAGACTGCGTGTCTGTAGCCTGTTGAATTTGTATTGTTGTATTAGAAAAACAAAAAAAAAAACCAATAATTTTAAAAAGTGGGCGGGGCCAGACACTTGGACTTGGGCACAATTTTAGATACTTCATCAAATCTTACCCTAACCTAACCCTTCACCCTCGCCCGAAGCCTATTACTTTTCCAACTTAGAATATGAATTAATATACGAATCAAAGCCAAAGCATGTTTGGGCAGAGACGTGCAACCCAACTAGGCCTACTTATAAATATAAACAATGCCCGATTCACTGTACTGGTGTTAGTGTTAGAATTGTGGCACTTTCTCGTACTGCTGACACAACACGGTATCTTACCATAGAGGAGTGCCATATTTCGAACTAAGCAAAACCAAAACATCCATAAAAAAATACCAACCACGAAAACAATTAGGCAAGGAAAAACAAAACAATAAGAGAGAGAGAGAGAGAGAGAGAGAGAGAGAGAGAGAGAGAGAGAGAGACCCAAGGGGTTTTCCAGCAGACTGGTGAGCAATGCGCATGCGCGACTTGCATACAACACGGTTGACTAGGCCAAGACCCTCGGCCTCTGATATCGACGAAGTTTCGCTTACAAAAACATCAACTGCAGTCCCTCGTATTCCACTAATATATAAAAGTAGTAACGCTAGTAATAGTAATTATAGCCACAGCCATTATGTACATTTAAATATACCAAAAATAAACAAGGACATTGAGTTCTGTATTTTTTATCTTTAATTACCTGAACCGTCCAATGAAAAGACGGCAAATGGATCGTCATTGAGAAATGTCCATACAGAAAACAATGCAGGGTTCGCAAGAATTAAGCAAAATACACAAGTTAAAACATCAATATAGCTCCACCCCGCGTTGTATTTGGCACCATCAATATTTACAAAGCTGTAATATATCCATTGAATACAGAAAAACACAATAAAACATGTTTTAAAACCTCCAGATAGAATGTATGACGACCCACGTGAGTTTCAGGTGGTAATGTTTATGTCACATGACTATCATGATTCAGCTTGCAACACTCATGAAACCGAGCGCTGCTTAGCCAATCAGCGACAGCATACCTAGGTCACGAAGGTTGTTGCTGGGGCGCGTTGCTAAAAATAATAATCGCCGGAAGCTCCTGGGGGGCGACGGCAAAAACGTTCTTGCCGACTGCCACAGCGCAAAGCACTCGGTGGAGACTTGAAACGAGTGAGATGGGGAGGACGGATAATCGGAAGGAATGCTTGCCTTCACTTATCGATATCGTGAATAAATTTAGGGTAAAAAAAAATCTTAATCGATACGGCGATAAAACGCACGACATTTTATGAAGTGCATCAAAGAATATAATACGAATGTTATTATAATCTTTGAGTGCATTCTTTCTTATGTATTTAACTACACTGGTCAATGCATATCATGCAAGCCGCGTAAAAAACATAAAACAGTAAATAAAATAAACATCTCGCAATATGAGTATTGGTTTTGGCAGGAAGAAACAATTTGAATAATAGTTTTGATCTGTCGTGGGCCATAGGCTGGAGAGAGCTACATTTGATTTTGTGAAACGTATTTGTTCTATAATGTATTCTTTTGTGTGTGTGTGTGTCAAAATTATTTTTTAAACTTCCTATTTTTTCCCCTTAAACGAATCGACACTCGGGACCTTTTTTAGATCGGACAAACCAGGCAAGACAATATATAAAGTGAACTTGAACTATCAAAATCGGGGAGGTGATCTTTGACCTTTTCGAGTAAGAGGTCACATTATTTTACTGTCTTCTCTCAACACATAGGTGTCTGGTCTTTTCTTGGAATAAGACAATTTGGTTTAGCCTTAGCACACGTTTGAGGTACATTGGGGCGAGTTGGTTGAATGGAGAGGACATTGTTTTGCTGCATAACCCGGTAGAAACAAAAAAATCTCAAGTATATTATGGAACTAATTTTCTTCTTTCGTTAAAGGGAACATATCTATATAACAGAGGATGTTATGTACACGAACAAATACAACAACAAAAAAAAAAGGGGGGGGGGGGGGGGATTTAATCAGTCAAGCTTTACAGTACTTTAATATTCAAAACGACTGTGACTGTGGCGTGTTATTTATTTGCCTGGGGGGATGGGTGAGGGGGTTTAAAGGCGCATGCATACAATATAGTAGTTCATTAACCCAATCTTCATCTAGGAAAAAAATAATAATGGTGTCTCATCGTGTACTAATACACAGCTTAGGAAAAATAACATTTTTTTTTTAAAGAAAAAAAAAGCATAGTCGAGCAAAGGCTAAAATGTGACGGACGGGATTAAAACGAATTTTGATTACATAAAACGTCTGGATCAAATACGAATCCAGAGTTGTTGCAATGTCTATTCCTGTACAGACCTGCCACATGCAATGTTAACAACAACAAAAATCGGTTTATTTATGATGGAAAATGATAATATCTCATTGGCGTTACTGTCACCCTTTTCTTTAAATATGTATATGTATCGTGAATTGTCACTTTAAATACTAAGATAGGTAATGATATAGTGTAGTTCAATTACATCACATATAATCCATTTCTGAGTAAAGTTACGATTATTATTATTATTATTGTTATTAAATGACACAATATCACTGATTTAAATCAAAAATTAAACTTTAAAATCCAGACTTAGTCAAATTAGAACCCCCAAAATTCCGATTAAATCTCTATAAGTGATAAGTCTTTATATATAATATGCAGTCTGGTTGATTCTGAGACATTTAAAACGATTATTTTCATTCCTGATTTTTGCCAAGGTTGTCACGCAGTTGTAGAGAAATCATCATCATTTTCATTGTCTTTATCATCATGACAAAAAGAATCAGAGAAAAGCATTTGTTTTTTACTTTGGAACGTGTCAATACGAGAACCAAAAACTCTTTGAATTTGAAGTGTGTTGTGATAACGGTAACTTAACTCTCTCCAGTTCACCAAGATTGAAAATCAAACAATAATGAAGCTTCAGCATCACAACAATGCGCATCCAAAAACCAACAATAAGAGGATGCCATTGTCAAATTCCAGACTTGCTCCATCAGCTTTTCACGCTTCTCCGAGCTCAAACAGCATTTAATGGCTCATCTATATATAACACCACCACAATTGAAAAATCAAGGCAAATGTGTGCAGATAGTGTACAAAAAGAAAGAGCGCATGAATTTTCATAAATGGAATGGAAAGATGGATTGCTTGTTGGCAAACTGTGTCACAAGATATTTCAATTAAGAGGAAAAATAAATTTACCATGACAAAGGTGACAATTAAAGGTGACACTCTGTAATACAAGGCTACCATTGGTGACAATATCAGTACAAAAATGATGATTTCAAAATTTCAACCACTTATTTTCCAATCATTATCTTCCATTCAACCGCAAAGAAAATCACATCTCAGACAACTATGGAGCTAAATCTTTAATTAGACATGGTCTTCCATACATTGTGGAGAGTATTAAAACTTCATTGAATTACTGTTTTCAAAATAAAGACCAAAAACAAGGATACTTAAAATTTGTTCCTTTAAAGAGCTGGGCGTCTTAGATTACAAAATAACCTACTACCTACTGCTGAAAAGCAAAAAAGTATATTTCCACTCCAAAAAAGAATGCAGAAAAATTATAGTTTCAGATTAGATTTAATCTCCATGCACAAGACAATTGACTTTTTGTTTACTCACAAATAAAGAAGCATATTTCCACATATTCAATTATCTTCATAATTGATCTAAATAATATTTTAGTTCCCAGGATTATAATTTGATGGCTTTGCCAATCTATAGATTATTTCTAAACCCCTGAATAAAACAAGTTTGATAAGACATGACTGTGACAGTGAATAATGACAGCTCTGAAACTTAAATCCTGAATTATCTAGGAGCAACGTGCAGCAAAGTTTGGGGTCCGATAACTCGGTATAGCACTCGCTTCATAAGCAAAAGGACAGAGATCGATCCCGGGTGAAGTCAATATTTTTTTCAGACCCACCCACCCCCACCCCCTGTCATCTAGCAGTGATTGGGTAGCTGGGTATGTTAGATCTGGTGGGAAGTACTTTGCGACAGACTAGTGTCCCATCCAAAGGTGGCAAGCAATTGCTATTGTCCATTTCACACTATAGAAACCAAGATAGACTCTGGATCAATGGGCATAATGGCTCTAAAGGACTGCTGCATTCAGCAGAGATGGTCATGACAAATCAGAGGCGTGAGGAAAAGGAGAGTTATACGGCAAAGCAAAATCTCAAACATATGTCTAACGACAGTTTTCATTTTTCCCTGATTGCAACTTACAGATGTGAAAACTGGCTGTTAAAATCTGAAAAAAAAATTGAGGTCTTTAATATGCACTTCCGCATGAAAAACCTGTCAGTATCATGGGTACACAAAACAACGAATAACAAAAAAAGTTTTTTAAAAACAGAGGTGGAATAAAAGCAAGTCATCTAATTGCAAACTGAAAAGTCAAAAAGTTGTAATCTCGAAAATGTACAGGCACATGAAAGTCAATTGACATGAAACTCCTAAGAGGAAAAAGAGAGCGTTCAGAAGATGGAAGGCAAAACATCAATAATCAAATGAGAGACAGACTTGCCATAATGCCAATCCTTTGCTTTTGGTCGAATCTTAATTTTTTTTTTTGATTTATGCTTTATTTCTTTCCCCAGATATTTTGCCTTTACTAATACCAATAAAATTCTTTTTTTTTATTAATGGATGAATTTTTGCTTTTTAAAAACCCTTTAATGTTGTGGTTTCGAAATGAATTTTAAGAGGGGTATAATCATTATCATTGATTGATTTTAGATTTTTACAAAAAAGGTAGGATTATAAAATCACAAGATCATTTATGTTTGGGGGTGCAGAAGGGCGCCCCCCCCCCCCCCAATATTTAGAATTTTGATTAACATACATTTTTTAGAGGCAAAATAGATGAAATATCAATATCAAAGTCAAAGGGAGATAATTAAATTGTATTTTTGATATGTGTAACTGCCTGATTAGTCTCAAACACATATTTTAAAATTAAAAAGCTCAGACTCTACTTTTTTTTGTATGGGCATGTCTGGAAGGAAAGATGATATCGACGATTGAAATTGAAAGCTGGCTTGAGGTTTATTACAGACGCAGCCAGACTTCACAAGATGGGAACAAATTCAGAAGTCAGAATAGTTTGGCTTTCTAACTCCAGGAAGTCAGTCCAAATGATGTACTACTGGAATAGTTATTTAAGATTAGCCTTATAGTATTAGTTGAGAGGACTGAGAACCTTCCCATGGGGGGAACTGGTACCAGGGCCAGGGCGGGACTGAGTTTTTGAATGGCCTGAAGGCGTCTTCTAGATAGTGATAGTCCAACATACATAAATTGATTTTAAAATGTAATACTAATACAGTACATCATGCTCCTGGAGCTAATTACATTATAAGAGAAAGAGAGAGGCACAATTTTAACTTTATTTGACAATAGAATCAAAAGGAAAGATGCATTATTATTACTGACTGAGACAGACGGAACTGGACTTGAATTGCACTGCAATGGAGACAGAGGAGAGGTGGAAGTGGGATTGTACTCTCATAACTTGAAAGTGAAAGGCGCCAGAAAAATGCAGCAGATTTTTTTAAAATGTATGTTTGATTTGATTATTGACAGTCCAGCATACTAGATGGGGAATCGATCTAATCTAGACTTTTGTTGAAGTTGTGTTCTGTGATGTGTAAGGTCTTGCCGCCTTCCTTGGAGAAGCCGTGAGAGAGGATAGTGAGATAGACGTCTAGTAGAAAGAGGGTAAGGGAGGGGAGTGGCATTCCTTTCCTCGCAAAATCATAACTGTCTAAGATCAGAAAATTACTATATTTTACAACAATTAGACTTACGTTATTTGAAGATAGACGATATTGTTACTCCATTCCAAATTTGTTTTCACTATCTAGACGGAAGAAAACCACTCTAATTATTTGGGAAGTTGTGTCGGGTAGTGATGGGCACAAACGACTAATCGATAATAATATCGATGTCAGATATTGTCGAATATATCTCGATATTAAAAACTATTTTATTCGATTGCCCAAAAAATACTATCATCATTAGCATTGATTATACTAGACTTCAAAATATTTATGTTGACGTTGAACAGTGGACTTCGTCTTCAGCATCAGATCGAAGACTGTTTTATTTATTTATTTATTTTTTATTTGAGATTATTTTCATTATTGATTTTCAAAGCAATTGGACAAAGGCCGATCAGCATATAAACAGTTCGGATTTGTTTGTTTTGTAATAATGTTTTGGGTTGTTTTGTTTTTTTCTCATAGTAATAATTTGTTTTTGTTTGTGTTTTTGTCTTGTTTTTTTTTTTTTTTTTTTTTTTTTGTTTTGTTTTGTTTTGTTTTTTTTTTGCGGCCGGGGGGGGGGGGGGGGGGGGGGGGGGGGGGGGGGGGGTTGTTTCTGTTTATTTCTTTCTTTAAAAAAAAGGAATTGTACGCACGTTTCATTCGACGCCAGTAAAAAGAGAAATGTTCAAATCGGTCAAACTATTTTGATTTTACTACCAGGCACTTAATTTAAACAAATAAGACCAACGGGGCGAGATGAATATGCGCTTGGCTAAGAAGCGCATAACCTTGCCATCCGGAAGTATAACGGACGAACACACAAAACTGTATGTAACCATGATCGTTTAGAGTTTTGTTAATACAGTTTAGTGAGAATTACTCATAAACGCGGATGGCAAAAAACAATAATAAAGACTCGAGTGATGTCAACTTCATTCTATCTATAGATAGAAAGAAGTTGACGTCACTCGGGTCTTTGTTATTTTTTTTTTTTTTTTGCATCCGCGTTTATGAGTAATTCTCACTTAAGATAAAATTCATTCATGGTTTCACAGAGTTTTGTGTGTTGCTCTGTTATACTTCCGAATGGCAATGTTGTGAGCTTCTTAGCCAAACGCATACTATCTATATACTTATAGCTTGCCTGACATCACCAAAAAGTACTTCACTAACCCTGCCACACGGTATCCTTGTAGGTGGTACCATTAAAAAATAATAAAAATTGAGCTTTTATATAGTGCAATATCCCCTAAATGTGCTCAAAGCGCTTTACATGGGGCCCTGACCAACAGCAACATGTAACATTTAGGACGGGACATGACGCCTGTTAGGTGATATTACATTTTTTTCCGGACACAGACAACGCTGTTAACGGCCAGATATTCATTTCACACCTGAGTAGGGGAGACCGGGGCAAGTTCGTCCACTTTTAGTCATTTTGTATCACTGATAAGTCAATTACTGATGGAATACAATGGGATTTGGTGACGTATCACTTTAATTCATTCTGATTTAAAACATGCCTTTGGTTTTTAAATATACACAAAATTGATGCATTTATTAACGAAATAAGATCATGACTTCAGGTGGGCGAATGTGCCCCGTCACTGGGGTAAGTTCGCCCAGGGTTGGGGCACATTCGACCACCTGGGGCAAGTTCGCCCATGGTATAAAATTCAGAAGATACATACATGAATCAATTCGATATTTACTATAATGTAGTGGAATTAAGTGAAAGAAATAATTACAAACACATATCAATAAAATAAAAAATACACTGATCCGATATATGTGGCATTACTATTCTTTACCAATCAATACAAATAGTCTGAATTATCTGAATCATTACAGTTATGGCATACATAATAGAAACATTTCTTATTGTCTCCAACACATTGTTCATGTGACCATTGTTTACATTCTAAGCACTGAACCCATGTCTCCCTATTGCTGTCTGACCATGGTGATAAGCAAATCAAACAATACCATTCATCACTTTCTGAATCCGATGAATTATCAAGCAGACGCCGCTTATCTTTTCCTTTTATAGTTGCCTTTCCCCCCCCCCCCCCCCCCCCCCCCCCCCCCAATAGCCTTCCCTTTCAGTGCAGTTTTTTTCTTTATCTTCGCCAAATGCTCTTCTTCTATTCTATTCTTTTCTGGTGTATCTGTAAGGATACAACTCTTCCGCTTTTTCCTCCCCCCTGGTGCTCTTTTTCTAGGCGGTGCTTTCGGATGTGGCCTAATTAATTCAGGCGAAAAAGAGTTTGAAGTTCCAGGTTGAACCAGCGAGAGAGGAATAGATTGCTGGCATGAAGGTCCAGGCTGGGGCAGAGATGAAGGAATAGATTGCTGGCATGAAGGTCCAGGCTGGGGCAGAAATGGAGGAATAGATTGCTGGCATGAAGGTCCAGGCTGGGGCAGAGATGGAGGAATAGATTGCTGGCAAGAAGGTCCAGGCTGGGGCAGAGATGGAGGAATAGATTGCTGGCATGAAGGTCCAGGCTGGGGCAGAGATGGAGGAATAGATTGCTGGCATGAAGGTCCAGGCTGGGACAGAGATGGAGGAATAGATTGCTGGCATGAAGGTCCAGGCTGGGGCAGAAATGGAGGAATAGATTGCTGGCATGAAGGTCCAGGCTGGGACAGAGATGGAGGAATAGATTGCTGGCATGAAGGTCCAGGCTGGGACAGAAATGGAGGAATAGATTGCTGGCATGAAGGTCCAGGCTGGGGCAGAGATGAAGGAATAGATTGCTGGCATGAAGGTCGGAAGGTCCTGGGTTCGAGCCCCGCTCGGCGCATAATTGAGTCCTTGGAAAATGCTCTTTACTCACATTCTCTCAGGTGTAAAATGAGTACCTGGCCGTCAACAGCGTTATCTCAGGCGAAAAAAAATTATATAATATCGCCTAGCAAGCGCCCTGTCTCCTTCTACATGTTTTGTGTTGCTGTTGGCCAGAGGCCCTTTGTAAAGCGCTTTGATCCAGGGTCCCTGACCATGGCCCTCTATAGTACTATAGAGCAGAGGCGTGGCTACATTGGTTGATTTGGTGCCTGGCACCGCATCCGTCTTTTAAAAATGGATTATAGCATTTAAAAAAAAACAAACTAAAACTGAGAAATAATATATACCGCCTCTTACTTCTTTGAGTAAGTCTTTTCTTGAATTTTTTTTTCTTCTTCTTTTTTTTTTTTTTTGTATTTACAAATATAGCATGTTTTAGGTCATTTTATTCTGATTCTGGCAGCACCTTATAATGTAAGGCCACGCCACTGTATAGAGGACCATGGTCCCTCACCAACATCAACACGTAGCATGTAGAACGAGACGTGACATGTTTATTCCTACAAAGACAATCCTTTTACACATGAGTACGGGGATCGAATCTGAGTAAAGAGCCTTTGCACCGAGAGAGGCTCGAACCCAGGACCTTCCGATCCGAAAGCGAGTGTCATACCATTAGACCACATACCCACAGCTATGAATACATTTGAAAAATATACAGGCCGTCTTGAACTCATAAACGAGCAAGAAGGGCATCTCATTTTAAGCATTTAATTTAATTACCATGGAAAAGACACGTATACAAAGTTTTGACCAGTAAACTCGTTCTTCAATTATCGATCGATTTAAATGACCCCCCATCTAGGTCTAACTACTAATAATAGTCCAACATACATAAATTGGTTTTAAAATGTAATAATAGACAGTATGCAGATGACGTCACTCAGGCCTTTGTTATTGTTTTTGCCATCCGCGTTTGTGAGTTGTTCTCACTCAACTGTATTAATCAGACTATAAAAGTTCATGGTTACACAGAGTTTGTGTGTTGGTCCGTTATACTTCCGGATGGCAATGTTGTGAACTCCTTGCCCAAGCGCATTCTATCTATACATCATGCTCCTGGAGCTTATTACATTATAAGAGAAAGAGAGAGGCACTCACTTACTTACTTATCCGAACCAGCGACCACCTGAGCTCTAGCCCTTCGGTCATGTGCCATGACGTAGAAGTTAGACGTCTTTTGTAGTTGTTCCAGGTGACTATAAAGTGTGTTACTGATGCTTGGATTTGGTGGGAGGAATGTTCTTCAAGAGGTTGACATTCAAGCAAGTGGTGTGTTACTGTTTCATTGGGGTGTTGACATAGGGGGCAGGAAGGGGGTGTGTCTTTTGTAATTTTGCTTTAATCGATTTAAATGACCCCCATCTAGGCAAAAAATTCTCAAACCTAGGACCTTGCGAGAATTTTTGAGGGCCGTTTATATCGATATATATATAATTTGAAGGACGAGTTTTCTGGCCAAATTTTAAAAATACGTGTCTTTCTAGAGTAGGCAGTTATTTCGTTTAAAAAAAAATGTGACGAGTATTTTTTTAAAAATCGCTTTAAATCTCTCTCTCTCTCTCTCTCTCTCTCTCTCTCTCTCTCTCTCTCTCTCTCTCTCTCTCTCTCTCTCTCTTCCTTTCTCCTTCTTTCTACCTCCCTTTCTCCTATCCCTCGCCCCCCCCCCCTACTTCCCTCTCTTGTTTATTTAAACGGGGGAGGGGAGGGAGGATAGGAGGGAATTTTTAATGTTTCAAGCCAGTGGCTTAACTTATGAAGCATTGTTGTTTATTGGTGGTATGTGTTTAGGTAAAATACTCACCCGTTCTGCCCGCCAGATGAAACATACTAACGCACAAAACGTTTAACCGTTAACCTCTTCATTAATTCTGAAGACCGATCCCGATGAAGCATAAAAAGATAAGAAAACAGAAAATAACCAATCAAGATCCCACTCCCTTATAAAAAAAACAACAATCAAAACAAACAAACAAACAAAAACACACACAAACAAACAAAACAAAAATAAAATAAGATTTAGGAAAAGAAAAAAAACTAAAAGGAAAAAAAAAAGGGTCATCATTTCACGGGAGATAAACCAAGTTATTTAAATTAACATGACAAACTCGGAAGGTTATATCCCTTGAATCAGGAAACTTGACTGCATCATTTTCTATGTTGCCTTGTTCAAAACGCGTTCCCCTCAAAATGTCAATCTCTTTCTTTCTTTCTTTTTTTGTTTGTTTGTTTGTTTGTTTGTTTTTGTTTTGTCGTGGTTGGTCAAAGGGCATGCGTGGATCAAATAGAAGGGGATGGAGGGTGGGGGTAGTGGGGGGGGGGAGGGGGTACATTTTGGCTAAACTTCAAAAGAATTGAGCAATTTGACCAAAGAAGTGTGTGTGTGTGTGTGTGTGTGGGGGGGGGGGGGGTGTCAGCAATTCGACCAATCCGCAGAAAGGTTGCGCATTTTGGGCATTTCCATTAGGGTGCATCGGTTTCGGCAAATGTGACCGACAAAAATTGAATTTCCTTCTTTTGATGGAATTTAGTAGTTCTGACATGACCTCCAGCTCTTCCAATATGCTGTTATTCGTTCTTCTTTTCTTTCCAGCTTACCCTCATCACTCATCATCCTTCTGTAAAACCACATTTCATTTCATCATAGTTTATAAGTTTTACGTCTTTGTTCTTAAGGCTCCATCCTTCTGTAAAACCACATTTCATTTCATCATAGTTTATACGTTTTAAGTCTTTGTTCTTAAGGCTCCATCCTTCTGCGCCGTAGGCCATCGCTGTCCACACCAATACTTTGACTAATTTAATTTTCATATTCTGCCATATAGATTTGTCTTTCCAGATCAGATATTGTTTAGAGAGGTCATTCTGTTTTTCGCCATTGCAATTCGGTTGTTTATATCCATCCGAGCAGTCGCCATTTTGTGTTTTAATGGATCCCAAATATCTAAAATGAGACACACCTTCAATCTCTTCGTTTTTAATGAGTATGGTTTGATCTTTTACTTCTCCGATCTGCATTTTGTCATTTTGTATTTAGTTTGAGGCCTTTTAGCTCATCTGCGCTGTTTAGAGCATCAGTGTTGTTGCCTCTCAGTGGTTGTCAGTAATGATTGCGGTGTCATCAACATGTCTGAGAGTTGATATGTTTCACCACCTATTTTAATTCCCAAAATTTTCAGCAGCTGCTTCTCTCATTATTTGTTCGGTGTATGTGATGAATAGGTGTGGTGACAGAATGCAACCTTGTCTTACACCTGCTCCTATTGTGAAGCGTTCAGTGTGGTTATTGTTCCAGAGAATTCTAAGCTCCTGGTTTGTGCATAAAGATTGTATGAGGGCAACAAGGTGTGATTGGAAACTCATGTCGTGTAGGGTTTGAAAAAAGTTTTTTCCTGTTCAATACTGTCAAACGCTTTGCTGTAGTCTATGAAGATGATGTATGCCTCTTTGTGAATTCCATTTTGTTTTTCTATGATGACGAAGTGCGCAGAGCATGTCTCCAGTACTACCCCTCCATGGCCTGAAACCGCCCTGTTCTTCTGCTAGTTTTGTTTCTATTTTAGCTTTTATGACAACGGCTTGAATGGCGAGAGGTAGAAAGGCATCGTTTTCTGCCTGAGGCGCATCAGACCGTAGCCATCGTTAACTTATAGATAGTATGCAGATGACGCCACTCATGTCTTTGTTATTGTATTTTGCCATCCGCGTTTATGAGTAATGCTCACTGAACTGTATTAACCCGACTATAAACGTTCATGGATACACACAGTTTTGTGTGTTGGTCCGTTATACTTCCGGATGGCAATGTTATGAGCTTCTTAGCCAAGCGCATACTATCTATAGCCTGACACTGACCAAAAAATGACGTCAAAATGGCAGTCTTTGGCCACAAAAGAAAACAAATCGTGAGTTATATTCAATAGTTCAACCAATGGGACCACTTGTTTCCATAAGCACTACTAACGACAACTCACTAGGCGGTGCAAAAACCAAATAATGGCGTCAAAATGCCAGTCTTTTTGCCTTTCCGTGTCAGGCTATAACTTAACGATGCCTACGATCAGAGACTGAATTGATAAACGGCCATAACTGTCTGGAAGGCAATGCCAAATCACCGTCGTATTTCTTTGCCACAAAACCTGCACATGAAGATGACAAATAATAAAAAAAAGATGAAAGCTAAAATAGAAATTGTTTATTACAAAAATGTCAAAAACAGCCCCATAATTGCATTCGGGTGTCAGACCTGCCAACATGTGCACCGAGGTGCGTACCTATTTATCAACCTACTTTATTAATAACATTATAAGTTTACATCACAGCAATGATTTAGAAAGTTATCAAGAATGATTCCATGTATAAACTCCAATAGTGTACCTGGGAAAAAATAGTGAAAATTACTCAGAGCTGGATGGCAAAAACAATAACAAAGACCTGAGTGACGTTAACTTCGTTTTATCTATAGTCCGATTAATACAATTTACTAAGAACTACCCATAAAAATGGTTGGCTAAAAACAATAACAAAGACTTGAGTTACGTCAACTTCGTTCTATATATAGATAGTATGCGCTTGGTTAAGAATCTCACAACATTGCCATCCGGAGGTATAACGGACCAACACACAAAACTATGTGTAACCTTGAACGTTTATAGTCTGGTTAATAGAGT